>NC_080729.1:1864416-1879416 GCF_019097595.1 Hemibagrus wyckioides
GAAACACACACAGTGTTTGATTTATTCTTACAGTACATGTGGTGTGTGATGATGAGCATGTTCAGGTGCTCTGTGTGTGTGTGTGTGTGTGTGTGTGTGTGTGTATGTGTGTGTGTGTGAATGAGATGTGCATTATACAGTGACCAAAAAAACAGCATGTAGGATTCTAAAGTTAGCCTGACAGCTCGGTGTGTCTCAGCAGCTTCTGGGTGTCGAGCTCCGTGTCGAGATGCTCGGCTGTCGTTCCCTCAGCGGAGAGAAAGCTGCCCCATGCTGAGCGCTCGCTGCCTCGCGTGTCTTTGCCAAATACATTCACAGATTAATTCTGCACTAATCTCAGAAACTCATTTCACATTTCACATACATTTCAATCAGATAGGACTGTATCTGCTATGGTAACGACGTTACAGATACGGTCCTATCTGATTGAAATGTATACTCAAACCAGGGACTGTCAAAAAAAAAAGACTCACCTTTTGCTCTATCAGGCTTGAGAAGTTTTCTGTTTTATAATTTTAACATAATTTTGCATATTTCATCAAAATTTCAAATAACTAAACATTTTAATTTAATTATATGCTTTATTCCCAAATGTGTATGTTTTTTAATATTCCTAATAAAGTGACCAGCGATAGTTAATAACTGCTGTCAATTATTTAGCGTTTATTATTAAACACTTCAACACTTAAACGCTAATTAACGCAACTGGACTGCACTAGCGGCGTTCGATCGTGAGTGTGTCGGAGTTTTAAATGTGATCGATGCTCGTCAGTGTGGAAGCAGGAACGCCGACGTCACGGAATACGGATGGACAAGCAGCACCTCGTCAAGGTCAGAGACTCCTCTCCCGGCACCTCCTTCACTGCTCGGAAGATCAATCCAATTAGCGCAGATTAAAGGCGTGCTAACGATTTTTTCCCGAGGAGCACTATTCCAGAGAGAAGTTTAACGATCGTCTGACGTTATCAAGCGGATTTTCGAAGCGGATCTATGAGGAATAACAATAATAACGATGTTCGAATATCTTTTGGAAAAAAAAATCTTTGGCTGCAAAATATTAAAAAAATAAAAGATGACAAAATAAAAACAGCTTCTGAAAAGTTTCTTGTTGTTCTTTCTTCCGCATTAAATTGCCTTTTTTTTTACAGGATTTGACTGACACCTACTGAAGGTACCTGCTCATTACCGGCCTTTTGTAGACTCGCACATTCCTATATTTATCATAACGGCTGCTCTTCAAGTGCAATCTGGTGTCAGACACCTGTGCAATTATGTTACATATGGCTCGCAGCTACGCTTGTGTACTTGACAAGATGTTTCTAACAACTGCTTTGTAGACTGCTGTACTTTGTCTGGCTGTGTATCACTTCTTCTACAGCGTTGGACTGCTATAAAGTTCACAAATAAAACCTTAGATGATGAGAGTGTGATACACATCCTTCAGCTTTACAAGGAGTGCTAATAGCCGCTTTATCCTTCAGTGAAAGCGCAAGGATTTATTGAAGTAAACCTTTCTGTCCTTGGGCCTTCACAAGATCTAGAAGGTTCCTCTGTTTCCAAAGCTCCATGAAGCACAATCAGAACATTTTATTCTCATTCTCATTATTTTTACACCAATCAGGCATAACATTATGACCACTTACCTAATATTGGTTGGTCCCCCTTTTTGCTGACAAAACAGCCCTGACCCGTCCTGCACTGTGTATTCTGACCCCTTTCTATCAGAACCTGCATTAACTTCTTCAGCAGTTTAATCAACAGTAGCTCGTCTGTTGGATCGGATCACACGGGCCAGCCTTCTCTCCCCACGTCCATCAATGAGCCTTGACCATCCATGACCCTGTCGCTGGTTAACCACTGTTCCTTCCTTGGTCCACTTTTGATAGATACTGACCACTGCAGACCGGGAACACCCCACAAGAGCTGCAATTTTGGAGATGCTCTGATCCAGTGTTCTAGCCATCACAGTTTGGTCCTTCATCAAACTCGCTCAAATCCTTACACTTGTCCATTTTTCCTGCTTCTAACATCAACTTTGAGGACAAAATGTTGACTTGCTGCCTAATATATCCCACCCACTAACAGGTGCCATGATGAGGAGATACTCAGTCTCATTCACTTTACTGGTCAGTGGTCAGAACGTTATGGCTGACCGGTGTATAACAGTGTTAATTCTTTAATCATTTTACTCTTTGCTCTGGCTTCACCTCCATCAGATTTACTGAATCGACCTTTGCTAATGAAGATCTATTTCATCAGCTCTCTCTAGGTGTTGCTCAGGGCTCAGTATTCAGCCCTCTCTTCTTCTCATTATACACTAATGGAGATTGAACTCACTGGTCAGATCACACAGGTTCATTAATCGCATCGTCTTCATCGGTTCACAGGAGATGCACCCTTTTCTCATCTTCTTAGAGGAACATTCATCATATCCAGGACTTCTCCATCACCATCAAAAGCCTCAAGAACTCCTCTGATATAGACTTAACTCAGAACCCTAAATACAAATCCCAGATCTCAGGAATGCAGATTTTATATAAATTTAGTCAAAGGTGAATGGTCTTGGACTCCCAGGCAAAAGTAGATGCTTTCGAAGCGATCAAACTCTGTATTCATATCTGATCTTCCAGATCATCTTCTAGACTTGCAGCATGACTGCAATTTGAAGATATTTTTATTCCACCCCGGAAAAAAATTCACCCATTTATTCTATATATTTATATTTATTATCTTCCAGGCATCATAGTTCTGTTGCCTAGAAAGCTAATTATTAAGGCTGGAACGTGTCAGCTAGCTAAGTGCATTAATTAACAAATACAGTGCACATGATCACGTGGAGTAAGTTTTGGCACCCTCTGTTGATAGCCAGCAACTGTGTGTGGTGAATGTTTTAGCTGTGAGACAATTTCCTGGTCTCTGAGGTAAAATATATCCAGTTCTAGCTAAGGATTTTATTTCCTCTCAATATGTTTATGATTGGCCATGACTTTTCACTAGATTGTTTTTTTCCCTCGCATTTCCATGTTCCTGATTCTGAAAAGATCATCAATCAAACGGTGATGCTAATTGATCTGCCATGTAAAACTACACCGTCAGGAAGATCGCTCCTCGGCTGATGTGACGCTATAGGTACATCATCAACATGCATCACAAAACAGTATAATTATTTGTTTATAAAGTCAGCACAGAGTCTGGTTAGTATTTCTTGTTTATTTTCTGTGTGTTGGCTCAGGAATAAAATGCTACTAACTCAGGTTCCTGTGTTTACAGACTCGGAGCTGACGTTATGATGCTAGCTGTGCTTCTGCGCTGGTGTGTGATGAGTTTTTCATTATTATTAAACCATAATATATAACTTCTTGACAGCATTCTGGTTCCCCAGCTGTTCTGCTCAAAGATACTGTCACTTCAGGATATCAGGATATTTACAGGATTTAATCAAGTCATTATCTGTGGAAATCTTCCAGACTCTTCCTCCTTCCTTCCTTCCTTCCTTCCTTCCTTCCTTCCTTCCTTCCTTCCTTCCTTCCTTCCTTCCATTTTTGCTTCCTTCCTTCCTCCCCTTTCTTTCCTTCCTTCCTCCCATCTTTCCTTCCTTCCTTGCTTCCTTTTTTCCTCCCTTCCTTCCTTCCTTCCTTCCTTCCTTCCATCTTTACTTACTTCTTTCCTTCCTTCCTTCCTTCCTTCCTTCCTTCCTTCCTTTTTTGCTTCCTTCCTTCCTTGCTTCATTTTTTCCTTCCTTCCTTCCTTCCTTCCTTCCTTCCTTCCTTCCTTCCTTCTTTCTTTCTTTCTTTCTTTCTTTCTTTCTTTCTTTCTTTCTTTCTTTCTTTCTTTCTTTCTTTCTTTCTTTCTTTCTTTCTTTCTTTCTTTCCTTCCTTCCTTCCTCCCATCTTTCCTTCCTTCCTTGCTTCCTTTTTTCCTTCCTTCCTTCCTTCCTTCCTTCCTTCCTTCCTTCCATCTTTACTTACTTCTTTCCTTCCTTCCTTCCTTTTTTGCTTCCTTCCTTCCTTGCTTCATTTTTTCCTTCCTTCCTTCCTTCCTTCCTTCCTTCCTTCCTTCCTTCCTTCCTTCCTTCTTTTTCTTTCTTTCTTTCTTTCTTTCTTTCTTTCTTTCTTTCTTTTTCTTTCTTTCTTTCTTTCTTTCTTTCTTTCTTTCCTTCCTTGCTTCCTTTTTTCCTCCCTTCCTTCCTTCCTTCCTTCCTTCCTTCCTTCCTTCCTTCCTTCCATCTTTACTTACTTCTTTCCTTCCTTCCTTCCTTTTTTGCTTCCTTCCTTCCTTGCTTCATTTTTTCCTTCCTTCCTTCCTTCCTTCCTTCCTTCCTTCCTTCCTTCCTTCCTTCTTTCTTTCTTTCTTTCTTTCTTTCCTTCCTTCCTTCCTTCCTTCCTTCCTTCCTGTCAGTGATACCCAGATGTCACCTGCAAAAAAAACCCTTCTGAACCCGCTCGTAACAGCTTGAAAACATCTTCAATTTAACGTGGCACTGTGATATAAACACGTCCTTAAATTGTACAACATCCCCTAATTCCAGTGGCGGGGATGTTCCCAGATTGCTCATCACACAGGATGGAGAAATAAATCCACAGGAAATATGTGACATTTCTTCACGTCTTTAGAAACGCACTTCATCTCGTTCATCGCTCTTCACTCGGCCCAGCTGCTGCCAGCCGGCAATTACCATGCAGCCAGAGCAATAATGCGGCAAATCTTCCACTCCCATCTCTGTGTAAGTGATATTCCAGCAGCAGCTCCATCTGACTGCTCACACGCTCCAGTGGCTGGAATCTTCACCAGGAAAAACATCGCTTTTACTTCAGAAATACGCTCCATCATCTGAGAGAACTGATCCAGTCTGATTTCCCTCCATTTATCAGAACTGAGATAATGACACTCATACTATCTATCTATCTATCTATCTATCTATCTATCTATCTATCTATCTATCTATCTATCTATCTATCTATCTATCTATCTGTCTGTCTGTCTGTCTGTCTGTCTGTCTGTCTGTCTGTCTAATGATGTATTTAATGACAGATACAGTGAGCTGCTGAATGGATTTGTTTGTTTGTTTGTTTGTTTGTTTGTTTGTTTGTAGATGTGTATATATCTATATTCACTCTGAGCTACATTTGCTGACACATGTATTTGTTTCTTTATTTATTTGTTTGTTGCTGTGACTGTTAAAATATATGTTTAAGAAAGTACTCAAGCTGCTAAAGCCAATATTTATTGTCTATACATTGAGAGAGAGAGAGAGAGAGAGAGAGAGATAGACAGACAGATAGGTATAATGTCTTGTCGTGTGTGTTAATGATTTAAAGCCTGATGCATTCTGCAGTGTGTAAAATTTATTCTTTGCTTCTCTCCTTCTCCATTAGCCGTGTTTATGATGATGAACAGATCGGAGTAGCCGTGATGCATCTCTTCCTCTTCATAACAGAATTCCACAGGGTTCTGCAGGGTTCCACACACACACACACACACACACACTGCAGGGTTTAATGTAAAACTCGTTTGGAGAGATAAAGCCCAGGACACATTAGAGGATCATCAGGATGATTATGTAGCGGATTTTCTCTTCCTGATGATGATGATGATGATGTACTTCATTTAAAATCATAATATGTTGCATAATGTAACATTAAGGAGAAAAGATCATGTTAAAAGTAAACATATTTAAAAAGATAATAATAATAATAATAATAATAATTATTATTATTATTATTATTATTATTATTATTATTATTATTATTATTATTAATTAATTTATTTTTATTTTTTAACCCACCACTATATCTTCAAAGAACATTATGAGCCTTGTTAGCAATATTTATTTATTTATTTATTTATTTATTTATTTATTTATTTATTTATTTATTTATTCACAGAAGAACAGAAAGAAACAGAAGGGTGTTTAAACAAATCAGACAATTAAACAGAAAAAAGAAAAAAATAGGAGAAAACAATGAAAATATTTAGAGTAATACTTTGCAATTAATTCATTAGGGCAGAAAATGAAAGATAATAAAGCTCAGACATTAATGCTGAAGTTGAAGTGAATATTTCCTTGCTCATCTTTCCTCACCGTTCTGTCGTAAAGTCTTAAATGGAAACTTCTTAGGATTTCTAGATTTTCTTGTGAATTCTAGGAAACTGGCTCTGGCTCGTTAGTCTTCCTGCTGTAATCTCCACATGAGCTCTGTGTGAACTTCTCACACGCCTGCATTAGCATGTAAGGCTTTTATTCTGAGAAGGCTATCAGTGGCGCGTATGGAGATTAGCGAGGTGTGAGAATGTATATTTATAACTTTCTCTCCTCAGTGGAGTGAATAAGTGAAGAGCAGCTCTGCAGGCTTCCTGTGTGCCTCCTGTACACCGTAATCTCTCACACTTTTTAACATTTGCATTTTTTTTTTTCTTCTCACCAGGTGCCTTGTATTTGGTCTAGAGGGAGTCCGGGTCAGTCTGGGTCCTGCCTGAAAACATGAACTCCCACTGGACCTGAACCGCTACCTTCTCTGAAAACAAGGCAGAAGAATATCCAGGTTCCGTCTGCATATTTTATGTGGGTAATTTCAGCTTCCCTGTCGGCGGTTTTTACACTTCAAGTACAACGAGCAGCAGCTTTCAGCTTCATATGAGCTCCGGGAGTAGCTTTAAATCACACTTTCTCTTCTCCAGCGTGTGTGTGTGTGTGTGGATTCGTTTTCAATAACAACACGTCCCTGAGTGTTTTATTCCTCTTACACCACAGCCACTCAACTTTAAAAGAAAAAACACGGTACTTCATTATTCACACGCTCACAGTTACATTAAACGTCCGTGAAACGCCGCGTTAATCACTTTCATTAAATCCTCATTAGATTGTGCAGCTGACAGACGCATGGTAATAAATCATCTTTGGTGAAATGCTGATTTAATATCCACGGCGTTGTGCTGTTAGAGGAAAATAAGCGACAGCAGGTGTAAGCCCCCCTCTGGTCCTACTTGCACCTGCTCCTATCGGGGCTCGAACCCAGGCCTCCGGCATGGGAGGCGGTCGCACTAACAAGGAGGCTAAAGACTGCAGCCACTGGCGTCGGTCGCTAGTGCGAATCCTGAGATCAGGGGAGTGAGGTTTACCTGCACAGCACCTACTGCTGGCCTCCATTACACTCACCCCCCTAAACCTCACTCTCATCTGGGTCACAGCACCAGTGTAATCCCTTGGGTCCTACTCGAACCCGCTCAGAGCGGGTCTCCGGCATGAGAGGTGGGCGCACTAACAAGGAGGCTAAAGACTGCAGTCACTAGCATCAGTCGCTTGTGCACCTCTTGAGATCAGGGGAGTGAGGTTTACCTGCACAATGCCTACCGCTGGCCTCCATTACACAGGTTGGTGTGTGGAGGCGGAGTCAGTTAGTGATTAAAGTTTTTAGTGTTTTTTTTCTCTTATCTTAACACACAAAAGAATGTACAACTCTTGTACAACAATTTCACATGTCCCGCCCACACGATGTCATTAAGTTTGTTTTACTTCCTGTTTATGTCAATCACCAATTAGGTTCAATTCTCACAGTTTCTATTAAACAAACCCCAGAATTCTGCTCAGAATTCCGGCCACGCTATTACCTGAGTGAAAGCTGTGAGCGTCTGTCACTGGCAGATGTTCCAGAGGAATCACACCGACGTCTTCCTCGTCTTTAATGTCGATCCTGGAAATTTAATATCCTTTAGTGCTGCTTTACGATGATCTGGCGTCTGCTGATTGAAATAAATGGAGTCGACTGAAATAAACACAATTTTGTAAAGTGTAGATTTCGCCTTGATGTAATTACATGAGTGTTTTTTTTATATTTAATATTTCATTGTGTTTATTTAAACCAGAGGAAACTGAGTCCATGTTGCAATGTGCTGCAGGACAGAAGAGAAGAGAAGAGAGAATGCAGGAAGACAGGAAGAGAGTGAGATTATCATTAAGTGTTATAAATAATATATCATAATAATAAAAGCCGGTTTTAAGCTCTAAATGAATTCACCTACAGGACGCTGCATTACTCCGCTGTTCGAGGAATTATCCTGCAAGCGGAGGATAAAGGTGAGGCATTCAGCAGTTGATGAAAAATGGATTCAGATATAAAGAGGTGTTCATAGAGAAGATATTTACGGGCAGTGAGCAGCGAGACTCACGCTGACATTTCCACTGCTGAGAAAGACATGATTTATTTTGTTGACTCCGTGACAAGATGAAATATCAAGCAAAGAATATCAGATCACATCAAACCCACTTCCACTGACAGTGACACAGGCCACACCTACTGCTCTGAGACTGTCATGGAGGCCACACCCACTTCACCAAAACTAACACAACGACCATGCCCACTTTGTTGAGTGTGGCAAAGAGGTCACACCCACTTGACTGAATGTGACACATAGCCTACACCCACTTCCCCTGAGAGTGACACAGAGGCCACACCTACTTCACTGAGAGTGACCCAGAAGTCACATTTACTTAACTGAAATTGACAAAGAGGCCACACCCACCTAACAGAGACTGACAGGTATAGAAGCCATTCCCACTTCACTGAAGCTGATAGGTAATGAGGCCATGCTGACTTTATTGAGACTAAAGGAGCTGGATCTCATGCATAGCAGCCACGCCTCCTTCACTGGTTGTCAACACATACTGAAAATAAAGTATTTAGGTCACACCTCCTTCACTGTATCTCGTACATAGAGGCCACACCTCCCTCTCTGCGAATAAAGTATTTAGGCCACACCTCCCTAACTCATTCTCATACATAGTGGGCCATGCCTACATCACTGGAACTCTAGCACAGAAGCCACGCCTCCTTTCAGTGCATTATTACACTTATAGTTTCCTGATTCATTAAACTCAGAACTTGAGAGTAAACCTTACAGGTTCTAAGGGTTCATAGAGACTTTTCTGTACATTATTATATGTTATAAATGTTTGTAGATTGATGCTAATGCTAAAAGACCGTAAACTCTTTAATGCACTCTTTAACGCAGCAGATCTCCAGGACAGATTTCATCAAACCCGGTGAGCGTCAGCGGATCCCTAAAGACAGCCGAGTAACACTTTCTAATAAACACGTGATCTCATGCATGAGGAAGTTCTCAGAGACAGGAGAGTTCACACACATACTGTCCACACACACACACACACACAGCAGTGTAACCTTTAACATTATCACCACCATGCTAATGATTCCTGTGGACACCCAGTGCAGACGGCCATCATTACTCACACGGAGAGCTGTCGTCATTCGCCATCCCCCATTCGCTCTTCACGCTACACTGCATTTCAGCCTCTTTCATCTTCCCAGGTTCAATGTCAGGCGTCTGTAACCGGAAATGATGCAAAACACTGAAATCTGATGGATTAGGATCAGGTGTGAATCTGAAGAACCATTACCAGGCTTGAGATCTAAATGATAAAGATATTATTTATTACATCACTGTTGCTAGGTAAGGGAATCTCAGTCATATTAATCACCAGGCGCTAATCATCGCTACATTATTGTTAATACATTTTTTCATGTAAATTATATTAGATATGTAACTAATGAACTTTATTGGACACTGATAAACAACAAATGAACCACACAAGAAAAACCTGGACATGCAACAGGACAGTATTCAAAATGACGACACAAAATCTGCGAAGCCCCGCCCCCACTCACACACCCCTCTCTATATAATCAAAATAGCTTCAAATTGCTAATAAATGAGGACATGAAGCTTGTGGGTGCAAGTGTTGAGGATGCAGAAGATATAGGTGGGATAGGTGGAGAGAGATGATTCGCTGTGGACACCCCTGAAGGAAAAAGCCGAAAGAAGAAGAAGACAATCGTACACACTATGACAGAGTGAAATGTTTTTTTTTACAACTGTCTTATGATGGAAATAAAAATGTACAGCGGGGTTGTACTAAAAAACAGCATTTAATATCTAGTATATTTTGCGTGCACAAACTGACACAGTTGTGTTAGTTTTCTGATGATGGGAGGAGCCACACCACACACATCAGGTAGCGACACTCCCATCACAAAGGTAATGGCAGATATTTGAAGCTAGGTGGCAGTATTTCACATTAGATCTGTGTGCCACATGCTGAAGAAGAAAACAAAGAGGAAAACGTTACTATAAGACGGAAAATAGAAGAGTTTGAATTCCTTTGCTGCTCACCTGTCCAGGCGCCGCCATCTTGTGGGACGTGATGGCGTTGAAGGTTAAGGTTTTGTCTGATATTTTTTCACCTCTGTATGAGGTATAATGTTTTTCTGTGTTTAGAGTTTCTTCTAAAAACTAAAGTTTGGATTGTTAGTGTTTCTCACTTCAGTGTTTTGTGTTTTACTCACCAGGATGGAGTGAAGAGCAACCGCTGTTTCAAAACAAACAAACAAACAAACAAACAAACAAACAAACAAACAAACAAACAAACAAACAAACAAACAAACAGATAAATAAATAAATAAAAATGAATAAATAGAGTGAAGAGCAACCGCTGTTTCAAAACAAACAAACAAACAAACAAACAGATAAATAAATAAATAAATAAAAATGAATAAATAGAGTGAAGAGCAACCGCTGTTTGAAAACAAACAAACAAACAAATAAGTAAACAGACAGACAGATAGATAGATAGATAGATAGATAGATAGATAGATAGATAGATAGATAGATAGATGAATGAATGAATGAATGAATAATTAAACAAGCAAATAATAAATAAATAAATAAATAAATAGAGTGAAGAGCAACCACTATTTCAAAACAAACAAACAAATAAGTAAATAGATAGATAGATAGATAGATAGATAGATAGATAGATAGATAGATAGATAGATAGACAGACAGACAGACAGACAGACAGACAGACAGACAGATAGATAGATAGATAGATGAATAAATAAATAAATAAACAAGTAAAAAATAAATAAATAAATACATAAATAAATAAATAAAAGGAGTGAAGAGCAACCGCTGTTTCAAAACAAATAAACACACCCCCCCCCAAATAAGTAAAGAAATAAATAATCAAGTAAATAAATAAATAAATAAATAAATAAGCAAGCTAGATTTTGAAGTATAATAAGTTACTCCTCTGGATAGAAGTGTGTGCTCTGTTACATAATTAACAACTTAACACCTAAAATTTAGCTAACTTTGGCTAGGTTTATGCTTACATCCCCACTTCGTTCACTTGCACCACATTAGCTCTAGCTTGAATATCTTTCCTACAAGCTGTAGGTTCAAATAAGCAACGTACCAGAGACACTGTAGAGAATGTAGAGCGAGGAAAATCACTAAAACAAAGAGGTTCATGTTTCAGTGTAGACCAATGACTTGAAGAAAACACAGACCTTATTTTGAGTTATAATGAGTACAGAGTTCAAATTGGAGCGGTATCTGAAGTGTTTTCGCTCGAGCGACTTGACTGTCGACTCTTCTGTCTCGAGCACTTCAGCGTAAACACTGTTTAAATCCACGCTTCTGGCTGCGGCTTGGTTTTTATTTTTAAAGCTGCTGTGGTTTACGTCAGCGGCGCTGTGTGTTTATCAGGAGTCTGATTGGTATCAATACAAATAATAGATATTTAAATTAATAATTAATAAAAATTAATAATAAGATCTAGTGATTGTAGGTACAGTTGGCTGTCAGACTGTCTGGCCACGCCCACTTCTCCATCATTAACAAATTTAATATGAGAAATAATTGTGATTGTGTGGATATAATAAAAAAAATTCTTATCTTTTGTGAGGCAACAAGTGAAGGAAGAAAAGATCTACTAGAACATAAGAGATACCATGGATAAAAAGTACAAGGTGTTGTTCTTCGGCGTGATGCAGTAACTCCGCCTCCTAACGTCACCTTATTCCTGATCATTTTATCATAAAGTTTTGTCATAAAACGTTGTGAAATGTCTGTAGCCATGGTGGAGAGTGGAGACAGAATGATCTCCTCAGACTCCAGCTCTTCTTCTCCCCAGGCAGTAGCTCCTCCTGACGTGCTTCAGAGTGTCTGATGAGAACAGAATCTCCACCATATGGTGATATAAAAACTGATTGCTCAACTCGTAATAACGAACAAACTCTGAGTCACTGAGCAGCTCGTCAGTCTGAGACGAAGATCTTCAGAGTTTAGCTTTTAATGTGAGTGATTCAGCGGTGGAGTCCATCTGCTGAGCGACTCGCCACAGTGCAGCGTGACATGAGCCTTTGCTTCAACCCAGCTCTCGCGTTGACCCAGGCACTCGCATTGACCCTGCTTCACTCTTGCGTGGCACTCCCATTGACCCCGCTTCACTCTCGCATGGTACTCGCATTGACCCTGCTTCACTCTCGCATGGCACTCCCATTGACCCCGCTTCACTCTCGCATGGTACACGCATTGACCCTGCTTCACTCTTGCGTGGCACTCCCATTGACCCCACTTCACTCTCGCATGGCAGTCACATCGTCCCACTTCTCTCTCACATGGTATTCACACTGACCTCAATTTGCTCTCGAATGGCACTCGCAGACCCAACTTTGCTCTCACATGGCACTTGCGTAGACCCTGCTTCACTCTCACACACTGTTCCTGTCAACCCCACTTTACTCTCACATGGCACTCACGTCTACCCTGCTTTGCTCTCGCATAACACTCGTACTGACCCCGCTTCACTCTCACTTGGCAGTTATATCGACCCTGCTTCGCTCTCGCATGACATTCACATTGACCACACTTCACTCTCACACACCGTTCCCGTCAACCCAGCTTTGCTCTCACATGGCACTCGCATCGTCCCACTTCTCTCTCACATGGCACTCTCACTGACCCCACTTTCACATGGCACTCACACTGACCCAACTTCGCTCTCACATAGCACTCGCGTCAACCCTGCTTCGCTCTCACACACCATTCCTGTCAACCCCACTTTGCTCTCACATGGCACTCACGTCTACCCTGCTTTGCTCTTGCATGACACTCGCACTGACCCTGCTTCGCTCTCACTTGGCAATCTCGCATGGCACTCACATTGACCCCTCTTCACTTTCGCATGGCACTCACGTCTACCCTGCTTTGCTCTCACATGGCACTCACACCGACCTCGCTGTGTTCTCGCACGACACTTATGTTGACCCTGCATCGCTCTCTCATAGCACTCGCACTGACCCCACTTCTCTCTCACACACCGTTCCTGTCAACCCTGATTTGCTCTCACATGGCACTCTCACATGTGAACACTTTTTATTTTAATTTCAATTTGTTTTTTATATTTTTTTACATGGTTCATCAGATATCTTTACAAATAAACAAGCTTCATTTTTTCTACATGATAATAATAATAATAATAATAATAATAAATGTATTATTATTATTATTATTATTATTATTATTATTATTATTATTATTGTTATTATTATTATTAGTATTATTATTAATAATAATATTATTAATATTTCTATATATTTTACATATTTCTTTTCAAACATAAGCTCACTACAATCATTTGTATGTGACTATTTTATTTATTTAATTTTTTTTATTTAATATAAATACATCTTGTTTTTCACTTTTTGACATGATTTATTCATTGGTATTTGATTTTATTTGTACATTGTCTCAATTAATTTTAAAAAAAAAATTTGCACAGTTTTTCATGTAGCTATAGGAAATCTTTAAGAGATTCGTGAACACAGCTTACAGTTTTTTTCGGATGGTTTTCTCCTTCTCGGCCCAAGTGAGCAGTGGGGTTCAGTCGCTTTAAATATTTAAATCCAGCTCTGACCTCCTCGTCCACTACATAAACCTTTCATTGTCCTCGTCCTTATCATTGTCCTCCTTCAGAGATCAGAGTTAAGCTCGCTTGGTGGTTTATAACAGAACTGACCTCACCTACAGGAACCCTGATCCTGCTGACCAAACATACTTCTGAGTCTGAAAAACTTTATCTGAGGGACAAAAACTCGCAGACTCACAGGTGAATAAATGAGTTAAAAATTATTCACCATTTTATTGGGCTTCATTTCACTGCCATGTTACATTCACACTCTGACATTTTACTGCATATATTTAAATTATTTCATTCATTTATTTATAATCATCATTTTTATTTAAAAAAAATAAACCTTTTTCTTTTTTTATTCTTTAAATTTTTTTTATTCTTTTAACATTTTTCATTAACATCTTTTAACATTTGAGCACATTTCTGTTTTAATCTGTCGTGTTAATTTTATTTTATTTATTTTAGCTTTTATATTATATTTATGGTAAAAAAAACACCTTTTGTTTTCCCCTTTAGAATATATCCATTTTGCATTATTTACTTTGTTTTAATTGTTTAATTCAAATTTTATATTCAAAAACTGTTGCATGAATTTTATTTTAGAGAAAAATATTCCTATATCTTAAACAACTATATACATGTAAATTGTCTTTTTGGAAAAATATTTATTTTTTTAGAAAATTTATTTATTTATTTATTTATTTGACCCCCTACAATACCATTCTATAAGTTTGTAAAGCTCTTGAATGATAACAAACATGGAATTTATTTGTTTGTTTGTTTGTTTATTCATTCATTCATTCATTCATTCACTTATTTATTTATTTATTTATATATATATATATATATATATATATATATATATATATATATATATATATATATATATATATATATATGTAAAATAAGTACTGTTCCTGAAGCCTGGTGTCACAGCGATGTTGTTCACTGGAGATCCAATCAGAGCTGTAATTTTATTAGTTTTATTTTTAAATAATTGACATAGATCATGTGACTTCAGTTCATTTTCTAAAGCAACACTTTAAATCCCTCCCTGTTTACTTCACCTCTGCCACCAGTGTGCAGCTCTGCATGTTATTACACAGGCCACAGTTCATGTAACTAACATGTAATAACACTGTAATAAGGCGTATATCTAGTGACAGACTATTTGTTGCTTTTTTCTACAGATGTTGTGTTTAGTCTATAAACGAGTGTGTAACAGT
>NC_080729.1:1881916-1994416 GCF_019097595.1 Hemibagrus wyckioides
ATCACACACTCTAACACACACTCTAACACACACTCTAACACACACTCCAACACACACTCTAACACACACTCCATCACACACTCCAACACACACTCTAACACACACTCCATCACACACTCCAACACACACTCCAACACACACTCCAACACACACTCTAACACACACTCCAACACACACTCTAACACACACTCCATCACACACTCCAACACACACTCTAACACACACTCCAACACACACTCCAACACACACTCCATCACACACTCCAACACACACTCTAACACACACTCCATCACACACTCCAACACACACTCCAACACACACTCCAACACACACTCCATCACACACTCCATCACACACTCTAACACACTCCATCACACACTCCAACACACACTCCAACACACACTCCAACACACACTCTAACACACACTCCAACACACACTCCAACACACACTCTAACACACACTCCAACACACACTCCAACACACACTCCAACACACACTCTAACACACACTCCAACACACACTCTAACACACACTCCAACACACACTCCAACACACACTCCATCACACACTCTAACACACACTCTAACACACACTCCATCACACACTCCATCACACACTCCAACACACACTCCATCACACACTCCAACACACACTCCATCACACACTCCATCACACACTCTAACACACTCCATCACACACTCCAACACACACTCCAACACACACTCCATCACACACTCCAACACACACTCCATCACACACTCCATCACACACTCCAACACACACTCTAACACACACTCCAACACACACTCCATCACACACTCCATCACACACTCCATCACACACTCCAACACACACTCCATCACACACTCCATCACACACTCCAACACACACTCTAACACACACTCCAACACACACTCCAACACACACTCTAACACACACTCCATCACACACTCTAACACACACTCCAACACACACTCCAACACACACTCCAACACACACTCCAACACACACTCCAACACACACTCCATCACACACTCCATCACACACTCCATCACACACTCCAACACACACTCCAACACACACTCTAACACACACTCCAACACACACTCTAACACACACTCCAACACACACTCCAACACACACTCTAACACACACTCCATCACACACTCTAACACACACTCCAACACACACTCCAACACACACTCTAACACACACTCCAACACACACTCCAACACACACTCCATCACACACTCTAACACACACTCTAACACACACTCTAACACACACTCCAACACACACTCCAACACACACTCTAACACACACTCCAACACACACTCCAACACACACTCCATCACACACTCTAACACACACTCCAACACACACTCTAACACACACTCTAACACACACTCTAACACACTCCATCTCGCACTCTAACACACACTCCAACACACACTCCATCACACACTCTAACACACACTCTAACACACACTCCATCACACACTCCATCACACACTCCAACACACACTCCAACACACACTCCAACACACACTCCATCACACACTCTAACACACACTCCAACACACACTCCATCACACACTCTAACACACACTCTAACACACACTCCATCACACACTCCAACACACACTCTAACACACACTCTAACACACACTCTAACACACTCCATCTCGCACTCTAACACACACTCTAACACACACTCCATCACACACTCCAACACACACTCTAACACACACTCCAACACACACTCTAACACACACTCTAACACACACTCCATCACACACTCTAACACACACTCTAACACACACTCCAACACACACTCCATCACACACTCTAACACACACTCTAACACACACTCCATCACACACTCCAACACACACTCTAACACACTCCATCTCACACTCCAACACACACTCTAACACACACTCCAACACACACTCCAACACACACTCCAACACACACTCCATCACACACTCTAACACACACTCCAACACACACTCCATCACACACTCTAACACACACTCCAACACACACTCCATCACACACTCTAACACACACTCTAACACACACTCCATCACACACTCCAACACACACTCCAACACACACTCCAACACACACTCCATCACACACTCTAACACACACTCCAACACACACTCCAACACACACTCCATCACACACTCCAACACACACTCCATCACACACTCTAACACACACTCTAACACACTCCAACACACACTCCAACACACACTCCATCACACACTCTAACACACACTCTATCACACACTCCAACACACACTCCATCACACACTCTAACACACACTCTAACACACACTCCATCACACACTCCAACACACACTCCAACACACACTCTAACACACACTCCAACACACACTCCAACACACACTCTAACACACACTCCAACACACACTCCAACACACACTCCAACACACACTCCATCACACACTCTAACACACACTCCAACACACACTCCAACACACACTCTAACACACACTCCAACACACACTCCAACACACACTCCAACACACACTCTAACACACACTCCAACACACACTCCAACACACACTCTAACACACACTCCAACACACACTCTAACACACACTCCAACACACACTCTAACACACACTCCAACACACACTCCATCACACACTCTAACACACACTCCAACACACACTCCAACACACACTCTAACACACACTCCAACACACACTCCAACACACACTCCATCACACACTCCAACACACACTCCAACACACACTCCAACACACACTCCATCACACACTCTAACACACACTCCATCACACACTCCAACACACACTCCATCACACACTCTAACACACACTCTAACACACTCCAACACACACTCCAACACACACTACATCACACACTCTAACACACACTCTATCACACACTCCAACACACACTCCATCACACACTCCATCACACACTCCATCACACACTCCAACACACACTCCATCACACACTCCAACACACACTCCAACACACACTCCAACACACACTCCATCACACACTCCATCTCACACTCTAACACACACTCTAACACACACTCTAACACACACTCCATCACACACTCCAACACACACTCCATCACACACTCCATCTCACACTCTAACACACACTCTAACACACACTCTAACACACACTCCAACACACACTCCATCACACACTCCATCACACACTCCAACACACACTCCATCACACACTCCATCTCACACTCTAACACACTCCATCACACACTCTAACACACACTCCAACACACACTCCATCACACACTCTAACACACACTCTAACACACACTCCATCACACACTCCAACACACACTCCAACACACACTCTAACACACACTCCAACACACACTCTAACACACACTCCAACACACACTCTAACACACACTCCATCACACACTCTAACACACACTCTAACACACACTCCATCACACACTCCATCACACACTCCAACACACACTCCAACACACACTCTAACACACTCCATCACACACTCTAACACACACTCCATCACACACTCTAACACACTCCATCACACACTCCAACACACACTCCATCACACACTCCATCTCACACTCTAACACACTCCATCACACACTCTAACACACACTCCATCACACACTCCAACACACACTCCATCACACACTCCAACACACACTCCAACACACACTCTAACACACACTCCAACACACACTCCAACACACACTCTAACACACACTCCATCACACACTCCAACACACACTCCAACACACACTCCATCACACACTCCAACACACACTCTAACACACACTCCATCACACACTCTAACACACACTCCAACACACACTCCAACACACACTCCAACACACACTCCAACACACACTCCAACACACACTCCATCACACACTCCAACACACACTCCAACACACACTCCAACACACACTCCAACACACACTCCAACACACACTCCATCACACACTCCATCACACACTCCAACACACACTCCATCACACACTCTAACACACACTCCAACACACACTCTAACACACACTCTAACACACACTCTAACACACACTCTAACACACACTCCAACACACACTCTAACACACACTCCATCACACACTCTAACACACACTCCAACACACACTCCAACACACACTCTAACACACACTCTAACACACACTCCATCACACACTCTAACACACACTCCATCACACACTCTAACACACACTCCAACACACACTCCATCACACACTCTAACACACACTCCAACACACACTCCAACACACACTCCAACACACACTCTAACACACACTCCAACACACACTCCAACACACACTCCAACACACACTCTAACACACACTCCAACACACACTCCAACACACACTCTAACACACACTCCATCACACACTCCATCACACACTCCAACACACACTCTAACACACACTCCATCACACACTCCAACACACACTCCATCACACACTCTAACACACACTCCAACACACACTCCAACACACACTCCAACACACACTCCATCACACACTCTAACACACACTCTAACACACACTCCAACACACACTCCAACACACACTCCAACACACACTCCATCACACACTCTAACACACACTCCAACACACACTCCATCACACACTCCAACACACACTCCAACACACACTCCAACACACACTCCATCACACACTCTAACACACACTCCAACACACACTCTAACACACACTCCAACACACACTCCATCACACACTCTAACACACACTCCAACACACACTCCAACACACACTCCAACACACACTCCAACACACACTCCAACACACACTCCATCACACACTCCAACACACACTCCAACACACACTCCATCACACACTCCATCTCACACTCCAACACACACTCTAACACACACTCCATCACACACTCCATCACACACTCCATCTCACACTCTAACACACTCCATCACACACTCTAACACACACTCCAACACACACTCCATCACACACTCCAACACACACTCCAACACACACTCCAACACACACTCTAACACACACTCCAACACACACTCCATCACACACTCCAACACACACTCCAACACACACTCCAACACACACTCCAACACACACTCTAACACACACTCCAACACACACTCCATCACACACTCCAACACACACTCCATCACACACTCTAACACACACTCTAACACACTCCAACACACACTCCAACACACACTCCATCACACACTCTAACACACACTCTATCACACACTCCAACACACACTCCAACACACACTCCATCACACACTCTAACACACACTCTAACACACACTCCATCACACACTCCATCACACACTCCATCACACACTCTAACACACACTCTAACACACACTCCAACACACACTCTAACACACACTCCAGCACACACTCCATCACACACTCCATCACACACTCTAACACACACTCCATCACACACTCTAACACACACTCCATCACACACTCTAACACACACTCCATCACACACTCCAACACACACTCCAACACACACTCCATCACACACTCTAACACACACTCCATCACACACTCTAACACACACTCCATCACACACTCCAACACACACTCCATCACACACTCCATCTCACACTCTAACACACTCCATCACACACTCTAACACACACTCCATCACACACTCCATCACACACTCCATCACACACTCTAACACACTCCATCACACACTCTAACACACACTCCATCACACACTCTAACACACTCCATCACACACTCCAACACACACTCCAACACACACTCCATCACACACTCCATCACACACTCCATCACACACTCTAACACACACTCCATCACACACTCCATCACACACTCTAACACACTCCATCTCACACTCTAACACACACTCTAACACACTCCATCACACACTCCAACACACACTCCATCACACACTCCATCACACACTCCATCACACACTCTAACACACTCCATCACACACTCTAACACACACTCCATCACACACTCCATCACACACTCCATCACACACTCCATCACACACTCTAACACACACTCCATCACACACTCCATCACACACTCCATCACACACTCTAACACACTCCATCACACACTCTAACACACACTCTAAAGAGCTCTTGACCAGATCACCAACCTCTCTCTCTCTCTCTCTCTCTCTCTCTCTCTCTCTTGCTCTCTCACCCCCCAACACCCCACCCTCTGTGTTTTTGGAGAACCCTTCATTACCAACCTTCTGAAGAGCTTCATTAGTGCCTTGTATTTTCCACCAAATGATTTCTGCCCACGTTTTTAAAACATGAGTGGAACTTGACTCTCTTGAGTGGCGGTGAGGATGTCACGTGTCATGTCACGTGGTTCCACATCATTTTAATCAACATTCTCATTATCGCTTGTTACACTCACCTATTATGTCGTTCACAGACTCGCTTTTTATTATTATTTATTTTTTAACCCCGGTTTCATTAGAGGCTGTAAAATGACTCCCTCAGGACAGAACGAACGAGTGCTAATTTGGGCTTTTCATGTGTAATAGCTGTGAAGTGTGGAATTGTTAATGACTCTAAACTCCTAAACGTCATTTGTTAGCCGCGTGTGAAACACCATTCTGTATTCCACTGAATTCCTGAAATTCCTGTGCTTCGGTTCTGGTTTCACTGAGGAGCCAAATCACAAGGTTTGTGGATGTGTTGAAGACAGATGTGGGTGTGTTGTGGGGGATGTTTAAAAAAAAAAAACACAAAAACAAACAAAAAAAAAAAACCCTGAGAAGTAAGAACTGAGAGAAGCAGAAAGTTAATGAGGTCGGGATATTGATGTTCTGATGCTTTTTTTAAAGGGAATGATTTTATGCTAGCTGATCCAATTAATTTGTTTTTCAGATTCTTTTCTTTCCTTTTTTTAAACAACTTCTGTTTCCTTTTAATTGTTTTTTTTGTACAAATTTTTGAAATCAAAGCTACAAGCTTTAAGCTCCCGCCTCATCATCTGCACTCTTTCTGTCAGATTTCTCACCAATTCTTCATATCTGACTCAGATGATGGTTAAAGGTCCAATAGCGACAGCTCGGCCTTCCTGAGACTTGAACTCGTGACCTGCAGGATGAGACGAGTGTGTAGACGTCGTGGAGTCTGAAGACTGAGCGGTTAGAACCCTGGACGCAGGTGTTTGCAGATATTTACAGAATACATCAAGGACAAGGATGCATTCATTATTTTTTATTAAAATATATTCATAAAAAATATGGATATAAAACACAACAACATTTAGAAACAAGCCTGTGTGTGTTGCTGCAGCGCTTCTACGACACTGCTGGATTTCAGCTCAGTGATTATATCCACAGTTTGGCAAAATGACGACGTGAGTAAAACCTTTCGCACAAGCAAATGAAGTCGAGGTCAAATGTTCGTGTTTTTTTTCCCTTCTAATGAACAAACAGCATCGACAAAATCACTACACACTCATCTCATCAGCACAAAAACTGCCACGAGACCGTGAACGAGAAAAAAAAATCGGATTTTTTTTTTTTTTAAGCAAAAAAGTGAAAGTCCGTGTGAGTGTCAGTAGAAAATCCGACTGGAGCGAGAGTTAACTCGTAGTCCGACATACATGATGCAAATGAATCCTTTAGCTAGTCAACGTTGGCTCTTTGGGCATGTACATATCGGCTAACTTTTTAAACTCCGGCCCCCAGGTGCCCAGGAAGTCATACTCGTGATCTCCTTCGTTGACGGATGACTCCAGCGAACTCAGAGACTCCGCAATGGAGCCATTGCCCTCGTAAGCGTACGTGGCGAGGGAGTCATATGGCGGAGCGGCGGGGTCGGCGTCCGTCTCCTTCAGCCTGCTGATGAGGAAGTCTCTGAGGTCGCTGCACTCGTTGGCAGGTGAGCGCGTGCGGTATGGGAACAGGACGTCCGGGATGATGTCACGCCGCAGCTGGTTGCTATCCTCCATGACCTCCGGGTGGCGCAGAGCTCCAATGTCGAAGGCTTGCGTGTCTTCCTCGCCGCCACCCTCGTCGTTGTAGCTCACCACGTTGTCCCTGACGTCCTCTTTGGAGATGATCAGAGGTTCCTTGCGCCGCTGCTTCCTCAGAGCCGAGAACAAGACCACGATCACTGAGAGAAAAAAAACAAATAAGATGTACGAAAATCAATCCACTTTTCTAAATAAAGGTTCAACCTTGTAGGCTGACGGCTGTGTTGGAATCTTTATTTGTTAAGTTACGTATATCAACATCATGCTCTTAGAAGAAACTAATCAACAACTGTTTAGTGTGAGGAAGCAGAGTTACTTTCAGTGTCCTGTAATTAACTGAAAATCTAATTATATCTACATGGTTATTATAGAGCTGACTGCTGACACTGGAGACTCCTTCCATAAATGTAGCATAAACATCTCCTTACAACAAAACTTCAACGCTCACACCGTTTACTGCTAGTAGAACATCTACCTGTTGCCATAGAAACAAAAATTAGAATGAGCTACCATTGTACAAAGTCAGTAACTCCAGTAGCTCCTGACCAATCAGATTTGAGAATGGAACAGCAGGGAGTTACGAAGGGTTATTAATGTTAATGTTAACTGCGTACTGAGCAGGATGACCATGCAGAGCAGAATGGCCACCAGGGCGGTGGTGCTGAGGCGTGAGGAGAGGAGCAGAGCCTCCACGCTGCAGGAGCTCAGGTTCCCTGTGCTGTCGCAGCCGCACACGTGTACGGTCAGTGTGCTGGTGCTGCTCTGGATGGGATAGTCGCTGTCCGAGATGACGATGGGCAGGTAGTATGTGCTCATCTCCTGCCTGTTAAAGCCGCTCCGCCTGGTCAGGATCCTCGCCGTGTTATCTGGAACACCGAGCAATAAAGCTCCAGGGTTTCAATCAAGGACATGGCAAAATAGAGTAAAAAATATTACACTGCATGAATACTGAAGTCACCAGATTCACCTTCGTTGTCAAAGATGGTGAAGTTAGGATTGCTGGAGCTTAAACTGAAGACAAACTTGTGCCCGACGAGAGGCTCATCCGTGTCGATGGCACTGATGGTTTGGATTAGCTGGAAATAAACACACTTTTGCTCACAACTAGATATTGAATTATTTTTTCATTATAAATTGCAAATATATGTGCATATATGTCATTGTCACACAACAGTCTGGGCCAGAACACCAGAGGGAGCCCTCGCCCGAATATTAACTATCTCTGGCCACTTCCGGTACTGAGGCTTATTTAAGCAGCGCGCCACCTCAGCCTCATTGCGAAGCATTGTTTCCGTTTGTGTCACTTGCCAAGCCTTTATTCTGTTATTGTCTAGTTACCTCGTGTATGACCTTGCCAGTTTATCTCTTGACCTCGAGTTTCGGATTTGTGTTTTGGATTAGTTTTCTGAGTGACAGCTTTCTGGTATTTGACCCTTTGCTTTCGTTATCTTGACCACGATTTCTGCCCACCGTCCTTTACGAAATCTGTACATGGACTCTAACACTCCTCCGCCTGACGAGGCGTTACAGTCATTTTAAATCAATTAATCATTCTTATCAGTATTAGAATAAAGAGGCATGGCCTCTTTTCCTGTCTGTTCCAGTAGAGGAGGTGCGGCAATCATCTGTGTATAAAAGGAGGCCTGGCCTCTGTGTCTGCCGTTCATAAGGAAGGAGGTATGTTTTTCAGTTCCAGTGAAGGAGGTGTGGCCTATGTGTGTCTTAGTCATATTGAAAGAGGTGTGGCCTTATCACCTGAAAAAAGGCTATATAAAAAGTAGGTGTGACCTCTATGCTTGTCAATCATAGTGAAAGAGGTATGGCTATTGTACCTGGCAGTCTGTATAAAAAGTAGGTGTGGCCTCTGTGCTTGTCAATCATAGTGAAGGAGGCATGGCCATTGTACCTGGCAGTCTATATAAAAAGTAGGTGTGGCCTTTATGCTTGTCAATCATTGTGAAAGAGACATGGCCATTATACCTGGCAATCTATATAAAAAGTAGGTGTGGCCTCTATGCTTGTCAATCATAGTAAGGAGGCATGGCCATTGTACCTGGCAGTCTATATAAAAAGTAGGCATGGCCTCTATGCTTGTCAATCATAGTGAAGGAGGCCTGCTTGTATAAAAAGTAGGCGTGGCCATTCTATCTGACAGTCAGAGTAAAAACAAAGTGGGCGTGGCCTCTCTGCCTCACAGTCATAAATACAGTGTTTAATAAATCTTATTACTCTATAAGTACTGACTCGATATTCATTCACATCAAATATTTCAAAGCAAAATTAACTTTTTTCTATAATTATTATATAATAGTTGGTAACAAACACATATACACATTCAGAAAAAACAAAATGGTGGTCCATTACCTGCCCAGCTCTGACATTCTCACACACTAATGTCTCGTACAACATGGCAAACTCGGGCGCGTTATCGTTCACATCCAGCACCTTGATGAGGACGGGAACGCGGCTCCTCTGACGAGGATTATCTGAAACGATGCCGAAAGAAGCAGCGTTGTGAGAAAAAATATTCATGATGTAAACGTTGGCTCTATTCCCGAGAGTGAACTTACTTATTTCACTGGCGAGCACAGAGATGTTGTGCCACTTCGACACCTCTCTGTCGAGAGACGTCAGGGTCGTGATGGAGCCATTTCTGGGGTCGATGTGGAACAGTCTGTCGGGATCCGTGTGCTCGTCTATCTTGAACCTGTGAACAATTGTTAGGTTGAAATTACTCCGGTGTCTGCCGTGTGCTTTTAGATTTTATGTAGGAGTATTGATGTGATAATGGAAGCCTATTCAGCTCGCAGCCCGGTGCTGGAATCTGACTCATTTTACTTCTTTAAAAGGCATGTGTGAAGCCAAATCTATAAAACAGAGTACTCTTTTAATTTGAATGAACATTTAATACAAGAATGGAGCATGTGGAACTCGACTGTCAATCACTGTTAGCTTAAAGAATAGCTGTATTGTCTTTCCTTGTGTCCAGCTAATTTTAGCTGTTTAAATTGTAAAAGCACACGTTTTAAGAAAAGTCTTGCAAATCACAGCTTTACCTCTGAGACTGGAGACTCCTTTCCTATACAATAAAGAAAACTTCTTGTGTTATTTTGAATGTGTTTTTTTTTTATCAGTGAATCATCTGCTGTACAGGACACTGTGAATCTGCTGTTACTATAGCAACAACAACTAATTAATTAATTATAAACCTGTGAATTACAGAAAATTAAACTTATCAACACCTCCTGACCAATCAGAATCCAGAAGTCAGCAGCACAGTGGACGTATTGTAGTGTTCATTTGTCCTTTTAACAGCTTAAACCAATTCCAGTGTCTTTCATCAAAACTCTATAATTATTAACAAAATTCCTTACTCCACAGGGTAGTCGGTCGCATCAGGATCCCAGGCTGTAACCGTCCCGATGATGCTTCCCTTCGGCGTGTCCTCGTTGACCTCGATAATGAAATGCGGCCGGCTGAACACCGGTGGCTCGTCCACGTCCTTTGCCGTCACTTTAACGATGGCTGTGTCGGAGAACGGCCCCAGATGGAGGAATCCGGGGTCTGTGTGTGTGTTACTCACTTCAACTTTGATGGTGTAGACACGCCTGCTCTCATAATCCAGTTTCTTAAAAAAAAAAACAAAAAAAAAAAAAACAGAAAACAGTGTTAAGAAATTCAGTCAGTGCGTTAATTAATAAATATCTAGCTTTTACCTAAGATTAGGATGAGGCTCATTCTGATTGGTCAGAATGTGTCAATTATGTGTTTCCATAGTAACAGATCATCAGTAGCAGACACTAAAAGGAATATTCTCACTGCTCTTGTGAAGGAGTTTATTCATCATGGAAGGAGTCTCCAGTATCACCGCCTTGTCTTATAACAGTCAGTTTACAGGTAAAGCTATAACATTATTATTTTTATTTTTTGTCTGTTCATAGCTGCTATAATGGAAGTGAAACAGAAACGGCAACTTGTTTCACAGACAACACAACATTAACTGTAACCATCAATGGATAAAAATGGATAAAATTGTATAGTTTAATACTTAATTATTTAAAAAATGTTAATCATAGACTATTTGATGTTATATAAGAAGAAGAAGAAAACAGAGAATTTAGTCGAACTTTAGAATGTGTAATTATATGATTTTTTAAATGGTAAGTAGTCATGAAGATCTTGAGGCTGTTGTATTTAATAAACTTAAAAATATTATAAATATCAAATCAGAATTTCTCCATATGTTTTTTCTTCCTTATACCAAGTTAATGGTTTTGTATTTTTATTGTATATTTATCAGGAATATTACAGGGAATAGAGTAACAAGTCTACTGTAAAAAAAATCCTACATCTGGGACAATTAGCACAAAACCTACATAGCTTTACTGTATAAAAGCAGCAGCTGTTTCAGAGCAAATGAGATGTCAAACTCTGGAAAATGTTAGGGTTTTTTTTGTAAGCTGGTCATGGTTACAGAATAAATATTTCACAGCTTAATCAAGAACAACAGATTCCAGCAGAGAATGTGTACAGAAAGCCTCACACCTCTTACAGCTTTACCTTTTTGACTACGATTATTCCCTCTTGGGTTATCTCATCAGTAATGATGTCAAGCGAGTCTTTCCCGTCTCCTTCCAGGATCCTGTACCTCATCTCGGCGTTCTCCCCCTCGTCCCCGTCATTGGCTTTAATTCGACCCACCGTGGAGCCAATTTCCGCCGACTCGTAAGTGCTCAAATGATAGGAGCCTAAATTAGCATCAAAAGCGCAATTAGTTTCATGTGTAACAGTGAGCTTGACGACACCATAAAAATTAGGAGACAAAGTTATATGACCTGGATCTAATTTAGTAAGGACAAGCCAGTTATTCAAATCCGATGACGTTTTCATTGCCAATTAATTTGCGAGTGACTTAAGTGTGTGGTGCTGTTAAATAAATTCTTGCTCTTGAAATGTTAATAATATGCCAGTGTCTTACTGTAGGCAAAGCGCGGCGGGCTGTCGTTAACGTCCGTAAGGGTCACATTGACCACGGTGGTTCCAGACAGACCCCCCATCTGTCCTGCCATGTCTTTAGCCTGAATAACCACCTGGTAGTCCTTCCGAACCTCCCGGTCCATGTTGGACAGAGCTATTCTCACAATTCCTGCACAACAAAAGACACACACACTTTGATTTTTATTATGCAGTCATGTATTCGGATTGCTCTGAGAAACAGTATGTAGCATCAAGGACATCATTTGCAACCCTCAAACAATTGGAATAAAAGTCAAACAACAAACTTAGACACGACATCTGTTTCCACGTCTGGGGACTTCACTTTCTTATCAGACATCTGGGAGTTGGTCTTTTAAAGCTAACTCTATCAGTGTTGCCATTTCTGGATTCTGGAGCCACTTTTGTGGGTAAAGGCTCACATCCTGGAGTTCATCTCCACCACTGGAACATTATAGAATTTTGTATCATTTTTCTTACACCAATTGTGTTTCATTCTCCTTACCTATTAGCTCCACATCTGTTTACTTATCGCCAGATCTAGAAGTTCTCTCTGTGGTTCCCTTAAATATGGACTAGGAACCATCCTTGCTAATTGCTCATGTTTCTCAGGGAATCCATGATAAGTTTTGTCTCTTTCATCATGACGCTGAAGCCTTCCATTACTTATAAGGACTTCCTTGGTTTGTAGTCCTTTTGTACCTTCTACCTTCTTGTACCTTCTAGTTCCACTTCCAGTTGCTGGAATTGTAAATCTGTCCCCATAATCTACCTCAAAGAAACCTCAAATGTACCTTACGTTAAAGCCTTGTTTGATTGATCTATTGATCACAATGATCTGAACGTTCTGTCACGACTGGGACTACTTTGGTTTTAATCATCTGTGGTCTCTCTAGTACCCCAGTCACTCCTTCATTTTTCGAGATTCCTTCCTTTTTGTTGTGATCTGCTTGTGATCAAAGCTATTTCCTGCTCCTCACCTATCATCATAATACCCTGCCAAGTGTTTATGCTTCTCAGTGAATTCTCCTGGGTTTTGTCTGATATGGTCCCTGTTTGTTTGATCTAGTCACCACAGCTATAAATGCTCCTATAGGTATAAGGTTTACTTTGATTTATACTTTGAATCTTTTGCATTTATTCCAGTTCCTCTTTCACATCCTGGTATTTCATATATATCCAGATCTGGTGTGCAGGAAGAGACTCTTTGTTGTTTCTGGTATTAGGAATACATTTGCTTCCAAGGTTCCTGTATAGGTTCCCAGCCAAATTGATTCTGCCTCTACCTATACACTCTTCAAGTTTTTCCCCACTACTGGATTTGTTTGTTTTTTGTGTCTTTTTTCTACAAGTTAAAGTCTTGTTGGATTGATTTAAGCCTCACAACCCTGTGCTCCACCTCCTCTGGGACTTCCTTGGTTTTAACCAACTAGGCTTTCTCAAGATTCCTATTCAATCTGCTATTTTTGAGGTTCACTCCTAATGGTGTTACCATCAGTTGGGATAACTGCATCTATCAGCAAAGCTATTTGACTTTTCCACTGATGTGGTTTGGGCTACAGACTTTATTTAATCCCCTCCAGTTACAAACCTACTTTTCTGTATATGTAGTATTCTGGTTTTGTTTTGTCCCATTTCCAATGCATTTACTCTGCTTCCTCTGGTTCATTTCCTGGTACTGTGTATCTGTGCAGACCCAGTAGTCGAACAGTGTCTTCCACTAGTTGCTTTTATTTATATTTGGATTCAATGCAGAGGATGCTGTACCTACCTAACCTCATTACTGTTTTCTCCGAGTACTGCAGTATATCCGAGTTTTTTTTTCTCCATTTTAGTTTTTAAGCGCTTATATTTCCAACTGGTGTGCACTCACCCATGTAATTATTGCACTGTAGCACCAAGTACCTCCGTGAAGCCCTTATATTTAATAGGCAAGGTACACACCAGACATACAGAATTACTACCTACTTAAAATTAAATGCTAAGTTGTAAAAGCAGGAAAAATGTTCGAAGCAAAATTTGCTCTTCTATATAAAGCCGGTTGGTAAGCTGCAAAGTCTTTGGAAAATCACATCTTGTTTGGGGAAAATGGGGCAGCAGCAGGGAGGGGCACCATATTGCAGCACCCCCATGGGGTAAAATGTCTTCGTAATGGACATAACGGGAACACTCAGAGTGAGGGAAGGGTCCAGGGGAATTTTGTGCATTTATAGGAGTATAAATAAAAAATGACAAAAAATATACATAGCCTAGCAGGTCTGTGTTAATATTTAAATGTGGTCTGGTTTTAAACGATGCCTTTCAAATGCAATATGTTGTTTGGAGCACCATGCATACAAATTCGATCGCATGCTGTGATCCACAAGCCTCATTTAGTTTACATAGACATCAATCTTTTTTAAAACAACAACCTGGAAATGACACTTTTAACCATATGTTGAAAGGACACACCTGTCTCCGGTTCCACTGAGAAATACGGCTGCCCTTGTAGTATGCTGTAGACGAGCTTCGCACTGTTCCCGTATGAGGCGTCGTCTGCGTCCGTGGCGTTGACTTCTATCACGAAAGTACCTGAGATTAAAGGACATAGGGTCGGTCAAGTCACATGGTTAAGAACATATTTTGCCATTTTAGTCATCAGATAGAGAGAACGTGTAAAGAAAATAGACTAATCAAAGAAACCTGGGGTAATTACAAAGAAGGATCTCCTAAAGGATGCTGGGGTAGTTAATGGTTGTTAGTTTGTTTCTGTCAAGGGTTCCAATTCAGGAATTGAACCCTTAGAGTTCTCTTTTAGAAAGGGTTTATTAGATTGTTGGCTTGCTAAAGAAGTTCTCAAACCTTCTGTTGTTCATACATACATGCATAGTACTAGTTCCTCAAATCTAATAAACCTTAAGGGGAAAAGTGTCTAAATGGTTCTTGCTTGGAGTTGTTTTTGGAAATTTTGAATAATGGACCTCAAACCAAAGAAATCTTAAAAGTACACTCTTAGATAAGAGGTCTCTCAGCACCTTTGGGATCGTTAGGGGTCCTTCACTTTCTAATTCGGATTCTGCTAACAATCCTGCCTTCTTGTTTAGGGTTTAAGGGTTCCCTTAGACAAATAAATCTTAGACACTTGAAACACCAACTTATTAGCCAACTCCCTTTAGGTCTTTCTGTTACAAAACACCGACACTAGAGACTCCTTCCATAAACGTTAAAGAAAAACACAACAATTCACCATAGCAATGCTTACACACATTTTTTATCCATTTACGTTGCTATAGAGGCAACAGTGTGCTAGAAAGAGTACATTAATTTAAACCTGTGATTTGCAGCTGCTTTACAGTCAAACTCCAGAATCCCTGAATTCAGCACTGTGGTATAATAGCAGCGAAACAGAGCTGTTAGCATGTGCGATTTTTGTAATTGGACTTCCTGCCAGCCTCCGGTAATAAATGATGGATGGAGGAAATTAGTCTGTGACCTGCAGACCGAGCGAACAAGCGAATTTGTGCTAACATTATGTTCTTTAGGTAAGAGTCTTCTCTCTGAACACAAGCTCTTAGAGCAAAGTATCAGCTGATTAATCTCAGGATAAAGACGCCTCCTGTTCTTGAGGATTGGGACTGTCCCGGGTACAGGGGGCATCAGCAGCAGCAGCAGCAGAGCTCATGAATATGGATAATCTGCTGCATATCAGAGTCATTTTCCCTGAGTTCTGTGTCACCACAAAACCATCCTTCCTGATTGTGTGACAACTCGGTGATAAAGACAGAATTAAAATGAGATGTAAAGTGGGCCATGTGCAAATGGAAAATCATCTCAGATTCATATAGAACCTAGAAGGTCACATTTTCTATTACCCATACATACATTTGCATGAATTAGCACTATATAATGCATTTGTTATAGGCTATCTTGAATAGCAGAGCATTAACCCTTAACTATTTCTTTAATTGCGTCTAAAATGAAACTGGCAGATGTGCAGGTCATAGAAGACACGTTGTTGGAGAGATGATATGGTCCCACATGCCCCAAATCAGGTGCTAATATTAGCTCATAGAAGTTAGCAATTCTTTTTTTCTTTTCCTAAACTAGCCAGATTTTTTATAGCTTTTATTTTGTTAGCTAGCTAACTTAATCTGACATAATTTCTGTCAGGAATTTTAAATTATCTTTGTAAATGTTCAGAAATTTCTCATATTGCTAGCTAAGCTAACCTGACAGGATTTCTGTTGATGATTGGGGTTTTTATTTATTTTACCAAAACTACAAGGAAATGGAAGCTTTGGAATCGTTAGCATTGTGCAAAGAAGTCAGTATCCAGCTTTAAAGACACCCTAATAAAAGGACTGAAGTGAAAAATGTAGCTCCAGATCGACTTTCCTCCCTAAACTGTTCTAAGCATTGTGTAACGTAAGAAGTTTGGATTTAATTTAAAGATAATATTTGACATCTCACTCCCCTGCTATTTTCTTTTATGGAGACCGTAGGATACGCTTACATGTCATTGGCCACCCACGGCGCAGTTTAATGTTTCCGCGCACTATGACAACTTCGTTTTGGGTATCATCACACCCACCTACGGCTTCCAGGCCAGAAATAGAAACGCAATCCGCAGTACAGCAGTTATCAGTTTAGCATTAGTTTTGGTGCAGTGCGCCATGCTGTTAATGCGATATCTCATCTTTCAGGAAGTAAAAAATAACCACAGATGGTTCGGAAATTTAATGCAAAAGCAGTTCTCTTTCTCTCTTTTTTTAAAACAACTCAGTTGGAGTTTTTTTACTGAATCTCCAGTAGAATCCCAGTGAAGCTAGAGCACTTCTTCTTCTTCCTCCTTTTCATTCTGCCCAGTCAGTCCTTTCCACACTCTGATGACTGGAGGAGCTTCAGTTCTGCGCTGATGAACACAAGGTTGCAAGTTCAATTCCCTAAACTATCAGAAAGGCACTTTTGGGGCCTTGGACAAACTCTTTAACCTTTAATTTCTCAGCTCTGTGCTTACACTGGTTTCAGTCTCACGTGTGAGTAGCTTTGGATTAAAGAAGACTGAAAAGACGGAACTCTAAGAAGTTAAGTGTGTTACGTTATTTTTTCTTATAACAGAGAGTTTTATTCCTTTTACACCACATTGATGTGCCGTGGTTTATCATTTTTTATTACATTTTACGATATTTTTTTAATATCTAAAAGAATGTTATACTTTTTATCCATTTCTGTGAAAACAAATAAATAAATAAATAAAAATATTAAAACACAGCTTGTCATGTTACGTTTTATTACAAATTTTCAAAAATTAACATAAATAAATTATAAAGTACGTAAACATTTGAGAAATGTGATTTGTTGCATTTCAATTAGTTAGAAACCCCAGCACAACGATAACGTATTAGACACAAGCCTCACAACTTTCTGAGTCACCATTACAGAAAACTAATCAACACCTTCCTTCCTTCTGACCAGTCACAATCTAGAACTCAGCAGTGCTTAAGTAGAATGCAAAATCTTAAATGAAAATAATCACCGATTGCTAATGCGAGTTAACGTCAAACCAACAAATTCCTATTATGGCAAATTACTGCGTATCTGTTATATCCTGTAATTATCTAGAAATATATGAAATGTGTTTAATTGTAATATGATTGATGAAAGACTACAAGTAAGCTGGTGGGCATTAATGAAGTAGGAAATTTGAGTTAATAATATTGGAGGATTGCTCTAATGTTTAATTATGCTAGGTCTGATTAGACTTTAATTAGATGATTACATTAGTAGGCAAGCTAGCTAACTGGTTCATATGATTTTTTTCCGCAGGGCGGAGTGCTGGGTCCCCTGTCATTTGAACCTGTTAGCCTTTCAACCACTGGTTATAACGTTGTTTAGCAAAGTCAGGTTGATTAGTTATAGCACTGAAGTTTGAACTAATTATTTAAGGGCATGATGAAGTGTTCCCATTAATTATCCCACTAATTTCCATTCCGTTTTACTCCAGCAGTGCACAGTTGGAAATTTCGGAGGCATTGCATTAAGAAGAAATGCTTGTGGGCATGCTGTTATATATAAATATGACACAGCAGAGCTGTAACAGCCTTTCTATTTCGTGCCTTGGTTGCATCACCACTCAACTGTGGCTCAATTTCCAGAAACAAAATAGGTACATATATCCCTGTGCGCACAGGAGAAGTAAAACTGGTTACCAAGAGGGGAAAAAATAATAAAAAATTGCTCCCGCATCACACTTCACTCCCAATTCGACACTCGCTGACATTCTTCATGCTCCAGCGGCTTGTCGAAAAAAATAAAAGTCTGAAAAAAAACAAAAAAAACAAAGGCACCGAGCCATCCTTGACCTTAAAGGCTCTCGGACGACAGATTCACAGAAGCATCACGCCTGAGAGCAATCTCCCAGCGTGACATTAAATGCACCGCAGGAAAACAAGAAAACATGCAGAATTCGATATGAGCTCCCTCACCGACGTCAGACATCTCGGGGACGCTGGCAGTGTAGACGGCTTGCGTGAACTTGGGCTCGTTGTCGTTGATGTCGTGGATCTTGACGATAAACTCGGTGGCCGGTTCCAGAGGGAGGCCAGTGTGTTTGTTGAAGGCCTGTGCTTGGAGGGTGTAGGAGGCTTTTTCTTCTCTGTCCAGTCTCTGAGTAGCGTGGAGATCACCTGACTTTTCATCGATGCGGAAAATGGTCCCTGCTCCTTCTCCGGAGAGGACGTAGCGTGCTGTGCCATCCCCTCTGTCCTTATCTGAGCGAAGCTGGAAGGACACAAAGACAGACAGGTTATGCAGCAAACTGGACCATATTGATGCCCACAATGGATCATATTAATAACTACACTGGATCAAACTAATAACTACACTGGATCAAATTAATAACTACACTAGATCAAATTAATAACTACACTGGATCAAACTAATAACTACACTGGATCAAATTAATAACTACACTGGATCAAACTAATAACTACACTGGATCAAACTAATAACTACACTGGATCAAACTAATAACTACACGAGATCAAATTAATAACTACACTAGATCAAATTAATAACTACACTGGATCAAATTAATAACTACACTGGATCAAACTAATAACTACACTGGATCAAACTAATAACTACACTGGATCAAACTAATAACTACACGAGATCAAATTAATAACTACACTAGATCAAATTAATAACTACACTGGATCAAACTAATAACTACACGAGATCAAACTAATAACTACACGAGATCAAACTAATAACTACACTGGATCAAATTAATAACTACACTGGATCAAACTAATAACTACACTAGATCAAATTAATAACTACACTGGATCAAATTAATAACTACACTGGATCAAATTAATAACTACACTGGATCAAACTAATAACTACACTGGATCAAATTAATAACTACACTAGATCAAATTAATAACTACACTGGATCAAACTAATAACTACACTGGATCAAATTAATAACTACACTGGATCAAACTAATAACTACACGAGATCAAATTAATAACTACACTGGATCAAATTAATAACTACACTGGATCAAATTAATAACTACACTGGATCAAACTAATAACTACACTGGATCAAATTAATAACTACACTGGATCAAATTAATAACTACACTGGATCAAACTAATAACTACACTGGATCAAACTAATAACTACACTAGATCAAATTAATAACTACACTGGATCAAACTAATAACTACACGAGATCAAATTAATAACTACACTGGATCAAATTAATAACTACACTGGATCAAACTAATAACTACACTGGATCAAACTAATAACTACACTGGATCAAACTAATAACTACACTGGATCAAATTAATAACTACACTGGATCAAACTAATAACTACACTGGATCAAACTAATAACTACACTAGATCAAATTAATAACTACACTGGATCAAATTAATAACTACACTGGATCAAACTAATAACTACACTGGATCAAACTAATAACTACACTGGATCAAACTAATAACTACACTAGATCAAATTAATAACTACACTGGATCAAGTTAATAACTACACTGGATCAAATTAATAACTACACTAGATCAAATTAATAACTACACTGGATCAAATTAATAACTACACTGGATCAAACTAATAACTACACTGGATCAAACTAATAACTACACTGGATCAAACTAATAACTACACGAGATCAAATTAATAACTACACTGGATCAAATTAATAACTACACTGGATCAAACTAATAACTACACTGGATCAAACTAATAACTACACTAGATCAAATTAATAACTACACTGGATCAAATTAATAACTACACTGGATCAAATTAATAACTACACTAGATCAAATTAATAACTACACTGGATCAAATTAATAACTACACTGGATCAAACTAATAACTACACTGGATCAAACTAATAACTACACTGGATCAAACTAATAACTACACGAGATCAAATTAATAACTACACTGGATCAAATTAATAACTACACTGGATCAAACTAATAACTACACTAGATCAAATTAATAACTACACTGGATCAAATTAATAACTACACTGGATCAAATTAATAACTACACTGGATCAAACTAATAACTACACTGGATCAAATTAATAACTACACTAGATCAAATTAATAACTACACTGGATCAAACTAATAACTACACTGGATCAAATTAATAACTACACTGGATCAAACTAATAACTACACTGGATCAAATTAATAACTACACTGGATCAAATTAATAACTACACTGGATCAAATTAATAACTACACTAGATCAAATTAATAACTACACTAGATCAAATTAATAACTACACTGGATCAAATTAATAACTACACTAGATCAAACTAATAACTACACTGGATCAAACTAATAACTACACTAGATCAAATTAATAACTACACTGGATCAAATTAATAACTACACTGGATCAAATTAATAACTACACTGGATCAAACTAATAACTACACTGGATCAAACTAATAACTACACTGGATCAAACTAATAACTACACGAGATCAAATTAATAACTACACTGGATCAAATTAATAACTACACTAGATCAAATTAATAACTACACTGGATCAAATTAATAACTACACTAGATCAAATTAATAACTACACTGGATCAAATTAATAACTACACTAGATCAAATTAATAACTACACTAGATCAAATTAATAACTACACTGGATCAAACTAATAACTACACTAGATCAAATTAATAACTACACTGGATCAAACTAATAACTACACTAGATCAAACTAATAACTACACTGGATCAAACTAATAACTACACTGGATCAAATTAATAACTACACTGGATCAAACTAATAACTACACGAGATCAAATTAATAACTACACTGGATCAAACTAATAACTACACTGGATCAAATTAATAACTACACGAGATCAAATTAATAACTACACTGGATCAAACTAATAACTACATGAGATCAAATTAATAACTACACTAGATCAAATTAATAACTACACTGGATCAAATTAATAACTACACTGGATCAAATTAATAACTACACTGGATCAAACTAATAACTACACTGGATCAAATTAATAACTACACTGGATCAAATTAATAACTACACTGGATCAAACTAATAACTACACTGGATCAAACTAATAACTACACTGGATCAAATTAATAACTACACTGGATCAAATTAATAACTACACTGGATCAAATTAATAACTACACTAGATCAAATTAATAACTACACTAGATCAAATTAATAACTACACTGGATCAAATTAATAACTACACTAGATCAAATTAATAACTACACTGGATCAAACTAATAACTACACTAGATCAAATTAATAACTACACTGGATCAAATTAATAACTACACTGGATCATATGGATGCTTACACTGGATCATATTAATAACTACACTGGATCATATTGCTGCTCACACTAGATCACATTGATTCTCACACTCGATCACACTGACACCTACACTGGATCACACTGACTCCTGGACTACATTATATTGATGCCCACACTGGATCATATTAATGCCTACACTGGATCACACTGACACCTACACTGGATTATATATTAATAACTACACTGGATCACACTGGCACCCTCACAGGATCATATTGGTGCCCCTATTGCATCACACAGATGCCTAGACTGGATCACACTGATACACACACTGAATCACACTGACTCATGCACTAGATCATTTTGATGCCCACACTGGATCATATAAATGCCTACACTGGATCACACTGGCACCCACACAGAATCATATTGGTGCCCTCACTGGATCACACAGATGCCTACACTGGATCACACTGACTCCTGCACTACAGTAGATCATATTGATGCTCACACTGGATCACACTGACACCTACACTGGTTCACACGGATGCCTACACTGGATGTCATTGAAGCGCCCAGGATCTTATTGACACAGTAATGCCTGCCCTGAATCACATTGGCACCGACAGTGGATCACACTGATGCGCACCACGCTGGGACACGTTTCTTCTCACAATGTTTTGATCTTTGTACCATGAGTTACCATGTGTGTCGGTGTTGAAAACCTTAATTTTATGTTCTGCTAGTGTTTTTGTCCCACTGATGGACTCTCAGTCGCGAATTGCGGCTTATCAGCAAAAGCTTTCAGAGAGGAAGCTCTCCGGGGACAAAAGCAGCTAATAAGCACCACAGAGAGAGTTTTCAGAGCTCACGCCTTCGGGACTTATTCCATTAAACACTAATGAGGCTTTTAGTCCGTTTTGATTTAGAATTTTTTTCTCTTTCTCTCTCTCTCTATCCTTTAGCTGCATTACTATTTGTAATAGAACTGAATTCCTGCTTTCTGTCTCAGTACTAACTTTACTTGTCACAGGGGTTGAACTAGGGGGTTCTGCATCTCCACTTTTCTTTTTTCAGCATCTTGTCTTGATAATTAGAGATGAAACAGCTCATCAGATCCATGTTTTTAATGCATTATAAATAATGCTTCTGAATTTCACCCTAGAGGAACAGCTCAATATTTTCTTTTATAAGATGGTGGCTTGCTTAATGTATATATTAAATACGAAATTTTCAGTCTGGTCCTGATTCTCCATTCGAAGGACTTCATTCACCCTCCACAAATCACCACATTCTCTCCACTGATGCATGATAAAATTTTCACTCGTGGGTGTTGGACATGAATAGTTGCCAAGGTGCAATTGGTGCCAAAACCTCTGCTGTGCTACAGCAATGTTCCTCTTTATACACTGACAGATTTTTTGTGTGTGTGAAATATTTTTCAAAAATCAGCTCAACACATTCCTTTCATCCCATAAAAGCTGCAATGTTAAAAGGAAATCTGCAAAATTCCAGCACAGTCTCATTACTGGAAATTCAGATCATTTGACTTCTATATATAGTCGTGACCTGAGGGGGTGTAGCTAATTTGGAGATGATGCGTACGATGTGCTTCAGATGTCTGAAAGATACGTTTCAAAAAGCCAGTGATTCAGTAGCAAATCATTTAGAGCTTTGCCTCCAGCACAACATCATTTAGATTTTATTTACATCGTTTAGAGCTTATTTAAAGAAAGTGTTGCTCTCGAATAGTCAGAGGTTACGCCTCTCTTACTGGAACAGACAAACTCAAAGACCATGGCTTCTTTGATGAGAATAATAGACATAGGTGGCCACGCCTCCTTCACTGGGCTTAATAGACAAAGAGCCCACTGGGTCTGATGGATACATAGGCCACACCCTCCTTCACTGGCACTGAGAAAGACCATGCCTACTTCACTGGGACTAACAAAGAGGCCACACCTTCTTCACTGGGAGTAAAAAATAAGAACATGTCTTTTTCATTGCGTGTGACAGACACAAAGTCCAAGCCTCCTTCACTGGGAGTAAAAAAGAGGCCACACCTTCTTCACTGGGACTAACAAGGAGGCCACACCTTTTTCACTGGATGTGACAGACACAAAGGCCACACCCCCTTTACTGGGACTAACAAAGAGTCCACGCCTTCTTCACTGGGTGTGACAGACACAAAGTCCATGCCTTCTTTACTGGGAGTAAAAAAGAGGCCACACCTTCTTCACTGAGACTAACAAGGAGGCCACACCTTCTTCACTAGATGTGACAGACACAAAGGCCACAGCTCCTTCACTGGGACTAACAAAGAGGCCACACCTTCTTCAGTGGTTCTAACAAGGAGGCCACACCTTCTTCACTGGGTTTGACAGACACAAAGGCCATGCCTCCTTCACTAGAACTGAAAAAGAGGCCACGCCTTTTTCACTGGGTGTGACAGACACCATGCCTCCTTCACTGGGAGTTCAAAAGAGGCCACACCTTCTTCATTGGGACTAACAAGGAAGCCACACCTTCTTCACTGGGTGTGACAGACACAAATGCCATGCCTCCTTCACTAGAACTGAAAAAGAGGCTACGCCTTCTTCACTGGGTGTGACAGACACAAAGGCCATGCCCCCTTCACTAGGACTAATAAAGAGGCCACACCTTTTTCACTGGATGTGACAGTCACAAAGGCCATGCCTTCTTCAATAGAACTAAAAGAGAGGCCATGCCTTCTTCACTGGGTGTGACAGGCACAAAGGCCAAGCCTTCTTCACTGGGACTAACAAAGAGGCCACACCTTCTTCACTGGTTCTAACAAGGAAGCCACACCTTCTTCTCTGGGTGTGACAGACACAAAGGCCATACCTTCTTTACTGGAGCTAACAAAGATGCCACACTTTCTTCACTGGGACTAAGAAAGAGGCCACGCCTTCTCCACTGGGTGTGACAGACACAAAGACCACGCCTCCTTCACTGGGACTAACAAAGAGACCACACCTCTTTCTTCACTGGGTGTGACAGAAACAAGACTGCAGTTCATTTGGTTATTAAAATCAGAATGAAATATTTTTCCATTAAGAAAGCAATATGCTCCATCATTCATTTTAACACTGACCGCTAAAGTGTTTGACATGCAGTAATGCAGCATAAATCACCTGATGGATTGTGAAGAACATCACGTATCTGCCACCTAAATTGAAGGTGACCTCCAAAACAATTACGCCGGGATAAAAGTCGACCAAGTGAGGGGGTGTTTTAAGGTTGTAGCTTCCTGACAAATTAAAATGCAGAGCTAATCTGAAACAGATCAAAGAATAAGAACAACTCTGGCCCAGTTTTAAGAAAGTGCATGTCATGTCACGGTGTTGAGAAGGTGGGATGTGATTTATATAATCCTGCAGCTGTCAGTGCAAAGAAAACTTCCTGCTCGATTGTTTAAAGAAAAGTAACAGACAGGAAGACCAGACAGCTCTCTTTTCCTCCAGGGAGATCATGTTCTCGCTTTACACCTGGTCGTTTTATGGATTGTGTTTTCAGTGAACTGGATGAAATCTGTCCTGTAACACACACTTTCTCTGCTGTTCTTTTTTATTTCATCCTTTGCAGGAGATATCCATATAAAAAAAAACATTTTTTATTGACAACTTGGCATTTAAGTCCAGAATTTGCATCAATATAAATATCAGAAAGTTCTGTGTATTCAGAGTCGGGTTCCACACGTTTTAATGAATCTCTAGGCTCTCAATGCAGGCAATAACTTTTGCTAACACTAGTTAATGTGGCCCTGGAGTGCTAGCTTAAGATCAGGATGTAGGTTATTTGATCACACTTTTAATTCTTTACTGTTTTTTATAGTTACACCACAACCTTACAGCTACATCGCAGCATCTCCTTGTTGAACCAGCAGCCTCTTTAATTTGATCCAAACCAATTTGTTCGAGAGAAGAGATTTCCATTATCGATGACTGGGATATAATTTATTTGTAGGATTTTGCTTGTAAAATGAGGCGTGGGAATATCCATACTTTTATTTGTGCTTCTAACATCTGGCTAAAATACAGCTCTGACCCTGTCAGGTATCTTACCATCATGCATCATATTTATATTAATGCGCTTTTGCTAATACACTATTGTTTCTATAATAACAGAGGGTTCATTCAGAGAGATTTGTATAGCTTCTTGGAATGCACAACATATCAAAACCTTGAGGTGGATGAGATACAGCAGCAGAAGACCACATCTGGTTCCTCTCCTGTCAGACAAGAACAGGAATCTGATGATCACCAAACTGGATATAAAAAACTGGTGTTTTTCCAGTCTTTGGGTGTGCTGATGATGGTCTCACACTCCTGTTGCTGGCTGATAGGAGAGGAACGTGATGTTTTCTTCTGCTGTTGTTGCTCAACTTCCTCAAGGTTTTAATATGTGGTGTGTTCTAAGATGTTCTGAGACTTCCTGGTAGCTCTCATCTCTCTCATGAAGAAGGTGGTTCCGCCACAGAATTGTTGTTCCAGGAGATCTGCACTTTCTGAAATTCTCACACCAGCCCATCTGACACCAATATACACGATCAGACTTTTCCTCATGCTAATGTTTCGATGTAAACATTAACAGAAGGTCTTGACCTGCATGATTGTATGCATTGTGCTGCTGCCACGTGATTTGCTGATCAGATCACTCCAGCTGATGAGGAGTACAGGTGTTCCTATTAAAGTGGACAGCAAGTATGTAAGTTTTTCTTATAAAGAGATTTCTGTATGCAGCCCAGTCCTGTGTGCTCGCTTCATAACAGTCAGCAGTAAAGCTGTAACTTTCTGTAACTTTAAGCCTTCCATATCCTCAGGGCATAAATGGAATAAAATATGTATTAAAAAAAAGTCTTCAACTGAATAAAAATGTAAAACGCTATTGCAGTATGAAAATGTTTGATATCGCAGTGACCACTATTTTAGAACTGACACCAGAAAGCAGACTTGTTCTTGAAAAGAGCTGGCTAGTCACTTTTTTAAACGAGACTGAAATGCAATATGGCAACTTTGCTGACGCTAGCAAATACGGCTGACGCTAACTGACATTTAAAGCTAACCCTATTAGCCTTTTAATTAACTGAAAGTGGGATTTCAATCAAGCAAAAGCTGAGCGGGGGTTATATGCTAACATGACCGCTGCTGTTAGCGTTCATTCTTTGCTAACCAGATTAGTGTTTTTGATTGAGTTAGAGTATTTAATTAGCCTCAAACAGACAAAATGAGACCTTTTTCTTTTTTTTCCTTTCAAAAAGAGATGGAAGGCCAGGGATTGAAACTTAGCGTAGTAACAGTTCAGATTAGCCATTAGACCCTTTCCAGCATGGCGAAAGCCTTGAAGTGTTGACCTGAAATCCTCCTTGAACCCGGCTGAGTTCTCTCTTTTAACTGTTGCTTTTGGTGGCAGAAGGAAAACGTGCGTTATATTTTTAGTGTTGCAAATTATACATTGTGATCACGCCATGTCAGGAACAGAGAACGTGCTGATGAGAGCTGGTGTGGGCTCCTCTTTCATGGTTAATGTGGCATAAATTTGGCATCGCCTCTGAATTGTGGCTTGATGAATTGCAAATCCTCCTTTCACACGGGCGCTGCAGATGGGTAGGAAGTCAGAGGATGAAAAAAGGAAAGAGAGAGAGAGAGAGAGAGAGAGAGAGAGAGAGAGCGAGAGAATGAAATAGCCCGTAATTGTCGATTCCTGTCAGGTCCCTTGTGAGCCACTTTGTCCTAGAAATGAGAACAGTAAAACCAGCGCAACGCTCGGTACAAAATATTCTCCCCCTGTATCAGACGCCCACCCCTCGGCCCACGTCTTTTTTTCTCCTTCACCCCTTTTTCCCGCTCTCTTTTTAGCTCGTCTGTGAATATTCATGCCTCTGCGAGTGTGTAATTCACATTTCCGCAGCTTTATTTTTCCCTGCTTTGATAGAGGCCTTGCTACGCGCCCGTATTCAAACATCGGCGTGTCACGCCACATAAACCTCAAAGGAGATTTTTCATTCCTTCACAATTTCCCCCTCCAGGCCTTGTTTGGAAGTCGGTTCCAATTTGAGAAGATTGCTGGCGGTGATGGGGATGAAAATGGGGATGGAGGATGCAGCGACTCTGCGTGCCGTCTCTCACCTTGCCTACGTACTGATAGTTACTTCCTGTGTATTCCTCTGACAGGAAGAACTGTCTCCACATCCAGTCGCGCTTGGACCTGTGCAGCGCTCGTCCGTCCGGCTGCTGCACGCGGAGAACCATCCCCCGAATCCTCGCGGCTGAAACCACCAGGGGGAGGAGGGAGAGCAGTGTAAACAGCCAGAAGAAGGGATTCATCGCTCGGCTGTTTCCGATTGATCCTGGAGCTTGGGCTTGATCCCGGATGAATAATCTAATAAGGAAGGCGGCGCTGAATGGGGAACAATCTAAACGCTTGGATCAGCAACTCTGGCATGGTAGATGCTGGCTTTGATCTTCCTTTGAATCCCTGGAAAAATGAAAAAGCAGAAAAAAGTGAGTGCGTTTGCATGCCAACTTTCTGTCGAAGAAGAAAAATTCATTACATGCCATGCCAGGCTTTTGATATGAAATGAAAACTCAATATCTTTTCATCATGGGTTTCATCCATCATTCCAACAGGGATGGAACTCGGAATGAATTTAAAAAGCGTTACGATATTGTTATTATTATTATTCTATAATTCTGTCACAGTGGGGTTACTGTGATCCGCGCTGAAATAACAGCGATGTCCCGAGTTTGTGTTTTATTCCTATTTTACTACGGCAGTATGTTAAACAGCACGGAGACCAGTTCGTCCAGTTTGTTTTCTCCCTTGAAGGTTATGAGACAAAAGTCGGAAAAACAGAAGTCGGAAAACTCCTTAATTGTTAAATACAGAAAACGTCACCATAGCAACATCACGCAAATCCCTGTGAGCTACAACCTAGCTGTTATTATAGAAACCATAACGTCATTAATATAAACCCGTGATTTGTAGCTATGTTGCTGTTATAGAAAATCCACCAGCACCTTCAGACCAATCAGAATCCAGCAGGGAGATCATTAGCTAACATCAGGAAACTCAGGAGTCGTGATAATACAAGAAGAAGTCTGTTCACAATAAAAGGTTATCTGGCACGATCTCTCTGCTAACGTAATCCAGAACTTTCTCTAGATAATTAGTGCATCGGGTTCTCGGCATGTGGAGGCCTGCAGATGATCTCTGCCATACAGAATGACATCATTACAGACGCCTGATTGCACAAGTCACTTTTCTCATTGTTAAATCCATTTTTTTTAACTGGTCTCCTCCTCATTATGTGTCAGAGGTATCGATCGAGATGGAATCGTCTCCCTCGTGCCTGAGCCAGCGCTAACAATGAATAATCCGGGAAAACAAGGGCAGCAACTCAATAAAGCGGCGCAGCAAATCTTATTCACGGTGCGTCGGGCCGTCCTCCCTTTCACAATGTCAAATCTGTTTACGCTCACCAGTTTTTCATGCGCGGATTAAGCTGCTGAAAGTAAAGCGCAGGTGCATAAATGCACGAGGGTGCACCAAAGCCGCTCATATAAACCGAATCGATACGCTCGACTTTGATTAAGTGTAGCAGCGCGTCTGGGGTCGGATTCAAATCCCTCTCAGCTTGTTGCCTCGTGTAGTAATTGCCTTTAGCTGAAAGGCCTAAGTTTGTTTCTTCGGCTTGCAGACTGACAGGAAACTTTCACTCGACCTGGAGGAAACAGGAACTTACATCACCTCTAATGCTTCTTTTAAGTTCTTTCTCAAACAACGTCTTTCCCTGTTCGTCTGGAACAGAAAAAAATTTTCCACACGCAACTGTTCGAGTAAAATGTTATCACTGTGAATCCTGAAACATCTGCATGTTAGCAACATGTTCCTGTTCCTGTTAATAAACCACATGCTTTACACGTGAAAGTAAATAAACAGTACGTAAAATCATGCTAGGAATCACACATGTACACATACATGCTGCCAAATGAATCACACGTGAGCATAAATGAGTCATGGAGCCGAATATCACCTGGGAACTAAATGAATCGTGTCAAGATCACATGTAAACAGAAATGAATCGTGTGGCCAAACTGTGTGAAAATAACCGAGTGTTTTTAAAATAACTTACACATGAAACTAAATGAATCATGTAAACAAAAATCTTTAAATAGATGAATCATGTGTGTCACATATGGAAATAAATGAATAATCTGTAAAAGTCACATTATTATAGCACTGAATCAAGTGTTAAAAAAGTTACATGAACGGAGAATGAATCGTATGTAAAATGTAAAATCACATTTTAAAGCAAGTGAATTGTCTGAACATCACATGTGGAAATCACACGAAAATCATGTGAACAGAAATGAATCATCTGGAAAAACGACTTTTTAAAATTAGTGAATTATGGATAAAACAGAAACAAATCGTTTGCAAAAGTCATATTTTTAAAGAAGTGAATTGTGTGTGTAATGATGTGAACATGAATGAATCACGTAAAAAAGAATCAGATGTGAAATCAAGAATCACGGAAAAAATGAATAAAATCACAAACAATTAAATGAATCGTGTAAAAATCACACCCGAACATCAGCGTATGTGTGAAACAAAAACCCACAGCTCCTGTAAAAGCGTCTAATCTAACAGATTAAGAAGTCTTTAACGAGAGTAAATGTGTGTCTGTGTGTGTGTGTGTGTGTCAGAACAGCAGAGAACCGAGAGCAGGCCTGTGGAGAGACTCGGCTGTAGAGCTGGACGTGGATATTTAGCATCACGCTAAATCATAAAGCGTGTTTCCACCACCGGCTAAACTAAACCCCGGGGTTGTAAGACCAACAGGAGTGTACACTCTGGACTTTTTGGATGTGGCGTCTCGTAGCAACAGCTCCTCTCTAGTGAAAATAAAAACCTGCCGAAGCCTCGACACATTTGTCATAATCACATGCCGTGGCTTCCACCGTCTCCAAACACCGAGCACAAACAGACCTCCACCTCCATCCGAACACAGTGTATCTATCTGCAAAGATTTCCAATAACACCGCCTAACGTTTTGGAAGTAAGCGTTCTGCTAAAAATGAAGGATGGAGTAATAGAGGCCTTTCCGAAAATTAGTCCGAGATTGCTTTTGTAATTGAAAAACCGAGCAAGTCCGCTAATGGCTTTCTGTAGAGCGCAAACGCTTCTCGCACGTAATCCTGCCGCAGTTCTGATGTTAATCTCGTCCAGGCCCTCGGGCATCATGCGTGTGTGTGTGTGTGTGTGTGTGAGAGATAAATGGACTCCCTTTTGTAACAATTAAAACGTCTTGGATAATTATTCTTCTTATTATTATGATTGAGCGTTCTAATTAGAAATGTAATTTTAAAATGTCGGACGTGAGCGACCCTATGTCGCTATCCTGTGATGTGTTTCTGAAGAGAGAAAGAGATAGAGAGGAAAAACAAAAAGAGAAAGAGAGAGAGAGAGAGAGAGAGAGAGAGAGAGAGAGATGGATGCCGAACTTGAGAAGTTGAGAAGCTTCTGATCTTTGTGAGGATCCTGGGCTTGACTCTGAGGTCAGATTGAGGATGTTGAGTGGAATAAGTGTAAATAAATGGAGAGGAAAAAAGGAATAGAAATAAAAGGGGAACATTATGGAACAAACGCATGAATAAGACGACAAATTACTGTGGAAAAAAGGGGAAAAAAAGCAAAATCATGAAGGCAAGTCTGAAATGTTATTCCCACGTTCAGCCACATGGTGGAGCCCCAGAGCTTTTCTACACCTCCATATCTCTCTCTCTCTCTCTCTCTCTCTCTGAGTATGTGTGTGTGCCTCTCTCTTTATCTATCTCTCACTTTGGACAATTTTCACAGCTGCCGTCTCCTCTGTAATATTAATGCCCTGTCGTCTTTGTTTTGAAACTTTGATACAGATCAAATCTCTGGCTCGATGATTGGTTGCCCGGAGGATCAGGCTTTGATACGGCCAGGTTCACAGAATCAAGGCAATCGTGCGAGCTGCGCGTTATTACAGACGACACTTCCTGTGATTCCATTACGCCGCCGGGAATTAATGAACCGTTCAGAGTTTTTTTTTTTTTTTTGGAAGGCCGTCCTCTGCGGTGGTCTCGAGGAATGGCTAACGTAGCCTGGATCAGGACATTTAAGACAGAAATCTGAGTGTGATTAGTGTTGTGTTGTGGTGGTTTATGGAGGAATCTTTGCGTATGATGAATCAGTGCAGTCACTCAGGCTCCCTAGACGATTATTTTCCACGCACGTGTTTTTCTTTTCTTTTCCTAGCCGGATTAATTACCAGGCCGAGAGACGCAGGACGGAGGCACCCTAGGACGGAGGCATTCATATTATTACATCCTCTCCATGGAAATAAATTGATTGTCTCTGACTTTTATCTCATTATGAGGCAAATTGCATCCACTCTAATCCCCTCTTCATAAGAAATAGAAAGAGAGAGAGAAAGAGAGAGAGAGGGAGAAGGAGGGGAAAAATGAATCCGGAATCGAAGTGCAAAGCGCAAGTCTCATAATTCATGTCTGCGCTGAAAGGCAATTATACATGTGACACCGGCTCGGAGGAAATGCGCACTTTAATTTGCGCCAAACAGCCGTGCCATTATGCGTCCGGCTCAGATGTATAAATCACTCGCAGACTCGCACAGCGCATCCAAGAGCCGAATCAAAATGTCAAACTTGACCTAAACTAACCACAGGAGGTCGATATTATTGATAAAAAATGATATGGTTTTTTTTCCCTGACGTAGATTTCACGTAGAAGTCACGCAGCTTCCTGGGTTACAGCCATTGCAGAGCCTAAAATTCACATCTCACCTTGTACATTTCGGGATTATCTTTACTCTGAATAGCAAAACGTACGTCCAGTACTGTATATATGTATATATAAATATACAATACGTGAAATCAGGAACGACGGACAACGCTTGGCTTCATGTCCTGCCTTAACGTGCTTTTAAAAGTCAGGTTCGGAATATTTTACAGGACCCAAGATACAACCCTGAGGGACTCACTATAAGGCACAGACAAAGACAGACAGACACAGAGAGAGAGACAGAGAGTGTGTGTGTGTGTGTTTGCGTGTGTGTGTTTGACGCATGAAAGTAATATCAATGGCCATCAAACAGGTCCAACTGACACACACTTTCAGGAATGAGGAGCTAAAGCAACAGGAGCAGAAATAAGGACAAGCTTCAGAGCTAAAGGTTAATTACACACCTGCATCACGACAGAGATCAGATCCTTTGACTGCAGAGCCTTTTATCGCAAAACTATATATCTTTTAAAAATCGACTGGTCCGACCCCATCATCATCATCATCATCATCATCGTCAATCATCATCGTCAATCATCATCAGTCACAACACACCACCAGACTAGCTTCAGTGGAACTTGTAGAGAAGTCAAGATATGGATTCTATTGTGATATTTATGCTGATTTCGGGACTAGTTCCATCCTGAGGTCTGAATTCTTATGATGTGATATTATCAGGATATTATTCTGATAGAGGATATGATATTGATTTGCATGGCAAGGAAAGAAACACTCCTTCATGTGCATGCATCTTAACATAAAATCAGCTCCTTTTATATGCAGAAGCATGTTGCACAGCTGGGATGAAAAAAGCAAAAAGAAAGAAAGAAAGAAAGAAAACAGAGCTTCTTACCTCAATAGAAGGTTCCCTCGCTCTTTTGGGCGCGTGTCGTTCTCATTGAAGTGCGACACTGGCTCCTGTCTTCGCCTCTTGGCAGTGCTCAGGCTCCGAGACTGGCTACAGTTGTGCAGAAGACTCCAGCTGCCTACCCCTCTCTCTCTCCCTCTCTCTCTCTCTCTCTCTCTCTCCCTTTCCCTCTCTCTCTCTCTCTCTCTCTCTCTCTCTCGCTATCTCTCTCAGAGCTCTATCCTTTCTTCTCTCGCTCTGCTAGACAAGGATGCAGTTTGCAAAGGGGTGGGTGTAGGTGGTGGGAGGGGGGTGTGGGGGTGCTGCTGCTGATTGGCTGCCATTCATAAGGCTGTGGTAGGGAGGGGTGGGTTGGTGGGGGGTATGTTAGCGACGCTGGCAGCTGACTGAGGCACCGAAAAAGAGGACAGCAAGTTAGAAAGATATTAAAGTGAGGATAAATAAGACTCAGAAAAAAGAAAACGGACCGAAATGGTAGAAGGTATAAGACACAGTGCGTGGTTCTGTGATGGGAAAATAATCAGCGACGGTGTCGGTCATGTCATGATTTGCCGTTACAATCATCCCGTTTTTTGTTTATTAAGGAATGACACATCGTGGACTTTTATCTATTTCTAGTTACATTGAGGGATGTCCATTAAACGAGTTCTTGCTCACGTTCTAGCAGCTAAAACACTCGTTTTCCTGAACCACCCTCAATTATTTCTCTCTCTCAGTCTCCTGGCAGTGCAACAAAATGGTAAAGGACAGGTATAGAAGCCACACCTCCTTTACTTTGACTGACAGATACAGTAGCCACGTCCTCTTAACTTTGACAGATACAGTAGCCACGCCTCCTTCACTTTGACTGACAGGTACAGAAGCCACACCTTCTTTACTTTGAATGACAGATACAAAAGCCATGTCCTCTTTACTTTGACAGATACAGTAGGCACGCCTCCTTTACTTTGACTGACAGATACAAAAGCCATGCCTCCTTTACTTTGACTGACATGTATAGAAGCCACACCTCTTTACTTTGACTGACAAATACAGTAGCCACACCTTTACTTTGACTGACAGATACAAAAGCCATGCCTCCTTTACTTTGACTGACAGGTACAGAAGCCACACCTCCTTTACTTTGACTGACAGATACAGTAGCAACGTCCTCTTTACATTGACAGATACAGTAGCCACGCCTCCTTTACTTTGACTGACAGATACAGAACCTGCAACTCCTTTACTTTGACTGACAGATATAAAAGCCATGCCTCCTTTACTTTGACTGACAGGTACAGAAGCCACACCTTCTTTACTTTGAATGACAGATACAAAAGCCATGCCTCCTCTACTTTGACTGACACATACAGTAGCCACCCCCCTTTATTTTGACTGATAAATACAGTAGCCATGCCTCCTTTATTTTCAATGACAGATACAGTAGCCACATCCCCTTTAGTTTGACTGACAGATACAGTAGCCACGCCCCTTTAACTGACAGATACAGTAGCCACGCCCCCTTTTACTCTGACAAACAGATATAGTAGCCACACCACTTTATGTGTGTGTGTGTGTGTGTGTGGTGTAGATAATTTCCCATTCACTTCCTATACAGTTCAACATGCAGCAGGAAAAATCCCAGTTGGACAATCCTGCATTTGAACGAGAACACTCTGATGTTTTTGTTTTTTTTACAGTCAGGTCTTTTAACTTTCCTGCCGCGTGTGTCGTCGTACGGAAAACGGCGTGGAGCGTCGGCGGCAGGTGAAGTGAAGTGAAGTGAAGGCTGCATGAAATGTTAATGGATTCAAATTGCCGCCGTCCTGGCTGGATGCCACTCAATAGCGATTAGAGTGCAAACGTCAGCTATAATCACAGCCATGGAACATGGGCGTCGATGGAGGTCGGAACACCAAGACACACGAGAACCGATGGAGAACGTTCTCAAGGTGACGTGAGGAAAATAAATAAATAACACGCAGCTGACAGGATCTCAGGAAAGTTCAGCTTGTGCGTTTCGTAGTGGATGAACTTTGTCCAGAGGAACACGCTCACGTGACAACTTTTCTTTCAACCGAGTGTGATGTCATCAGTGGCTGTCTCTTAACTCATCCCACTCTGGAGCTAACTGAAGTGTAGCTGTATTTAAACTTTTATTAGGAGACTGCTTTTGGCTTGTTAGCTAGCTAACGTTTCACCAAACGTCTGTCTTTATGTCAGTTAGAATAAATTATCATCATGCTAGCTCTTTTATTATTTTAAAGATTACATTTGCTCTGTTCATGACAACAGTAATGAAATTCACCTGAGATTCATGTCTGTGTTTGTGATTATTCCATTCAAGCACTTTTATTGCTAAGTAAAAAAAAAAAAAAGCTGTTTTTTGGAATAAAATTTTTTAACTTCCCCTTTTTAAAAATAAATAAATAAAAATCCCTTCCGTATTAGATATTTCTATCAGCAGGGTAAAGCATTATTTTGCTTCAAATTTAAATTAATAAAAAAAATAAAGAAACCAATTGATTCTTTACAATATTAAAAATGACAGATCTTTCTATTATTTTTTTAAAAAGGAATAATTTCATGCTAGCATTGCTAACGTTCAGTGGGATTCATCTTGTGTAAAAAAAAAAGTGAGTAGTTCCTCAGTATTTTTTTAGCTTTTGCAGTTCTTTTTGATGAAAAAATTGAAATGATGTTCACTTTTCTGGTCAGTTTTCAGGATATGAAAATCATCATGCTTCACCGTTTCATTACAAACATTTTCAAACATCAGTTTTTCTCTTCCTGCTCAGACTCCTTCACATTTCCTTCTGCGATTTTCCGGACATCTTCTCCCTAATACGCAAAACGAGTCACCAGTCACCAAAAGGACACGAGTCCACGACCCGGTCATGTGACCACGCAGCCATCCTCCAGCCCATGAGGTGGTGTTACTCAGTATCTGGGGAGATGGGAGATGGAACATGGCCAGCTTTGTCCTTGGGGATTCCTCTGGCCTACTGTTGCATCTGGCTGAAACTGTCACAGCTGGAGGACAAAACATATGTGCAGAATTCCTGAAGTCGTTTTGTTTCATTTCGCTGTGCTGATTTATCCCAGACATCTCTGACTGAACCTGACGGAACGCAGCAAATTGTTCTACCAGAGAGAACCATAAACAAAATGTACTGTGTGTGAAGCACTAAACGCTTAAAGAACCACCGAGGAACCATATCATCTATGCCTGTAGATCTACAGAGAACCTTCATCAGGAAAGAACCATTGTATAAATTAAGAACGTTTGAAGAACCTTGTTTAAAGATGCTAATAAATACTGATTAGTGATTATTTCTGGTGAACCAGACTGCAAGAAGATGTTCTGCAGTTAAGAGTTCTAAATAAACAGTCTTGGATTTGTTCAGGCTTCTTGACTAAACTACCTGATGAAGGTTCCATCTATCACTATAACACATCCTTCAGTGTGTCGCTCTGGACAGAACCTTACCCCAGAGGGATTCCTGAAGATGGATGAGTAAATCTAGCACCCTTCAGGCAAACTCTTAAAGATTCTACGCAGACCTCTTCACAACAGAAGAATCTTTAACCAGCCAAAGAACCTCTGAACTCTTTTACCCGGAGTGTACAAACTAAGAAACTTTACATTGTGTGCTTCCACGTCTGCATTGTAACATCACCCAGCATTACAAATGTCCAGTTCTCCAGGGACTAAGGTTGGATTTCATTCCTGAATGACACAACAGAACTCTTGAAGAACCAGATGAAAATGCCTGCAGAGAAATGTTGGGGAATTTAGATGTTAAACTTTGTGAAGATTTTATCTAGCACCCTAATATCTTGTTATTTTGTCCATCTTTTAAAGATTCTGTGTAGAATCCCAATCCAGAAGGCTTCCCTTTCGAAATATATTTGGCTTCACAGAATCCACAAGAACTTTCCAGGAACTTGATCTAAAAGTGAATCCTAATGTAAATTCCCACATCAGCCTCATTGCTTCATCCACATATAAAGTTGTAAAGTTCTACAGGTGCTAAGGTTGGATTTCATCCCTGAATGATGCAATGGAACTCGGGAAGAATCAAATGAGCAAAACCACAAAGAAATGTTGAGAAGTTCTGCAGTTGAGTGTTCAGACTAGTTCTGGGTTCTTGACTAAATTATTTGAAAATTTCTTCTAGCATTCTAAAACATTCTTCAGTTTGTACACCTTTTAGATTCTATGTAGAACCCTAATCCAGAGAGCTTTCCATTCAAAGACCCCAAAAGAACCTTTGAGGAACTTCTTCTAAAAGTGCATCCTCATGTACATTACCACGTCTGCCTTGTCATTCCTCCCAGATGAAAGATGTCCGGTTCTACAGGTGCTAGAGGTTGGTTTCTATCCAGCTATCCAAACAGTGTGATTCAGGTTCTAGCTAAATGGCCTGCCGCTGACATATTGATATTCACAAAGTCATTTCCGAAGCAAAGAAGATTACGCGCCGATCAATCGTTAAGCATGACATCTCAAACGGAACTTCAATCATAACGTCTGAAATCCTGAGACAAAACCTCTCCCCACAATGGATCCCCCGCCAGGTTCTCATCTTCCCGCTGATTGGAAGTATAATTGTGTGTTTGCAGAACGAGCCCAGGTGCAGAGGCGTCCTGCTGCTTCGCTGCGAGATTGAGAATTGCCCAATCAAGCCTGCGCTGCAGCTGACGGGCCTGCTGGGGAAATTATCAATACTCCAGCAACAGATGGCTTTGGCCTCCGTACAGACCGAGCGGCCAACACTGAGATGCTCCACCACCGAGCTTCTGGACACCATCCCGAGATCTTTAGCTCCAGGATTTGTAATAAAAACTTTTTTTTTCTCCTCAGCATTTAACTGGCCATTTGAGGAAAAAACATTGAGTGTACACTCGTGGGAAATGTAGAACTATTAAGACTTCTTCTGTTCACCTAAACCTCTGAGGAACAAATGGAGAGGCACAAAAGGTTCAATCAAGAACCTGAAAAAGAATCTGGCTTGTCATTGTTCCTTGAGAATGTAAACTTTCAAGGATCTATGAATAACTGGACAACAATCATGAACAGCTAAGAAGGCAAAAACTAAAAACCCTTAAACTTCCAATGGAACCTTAAAAAAACAACAATTTTCAGTGTTTCTGGAAGGAATCCGGCTATGAGGGAACCGCATAAAGGTTCTATGTTGTAGCTGAAACACTACACCAGAGTGGTTCTGTATCAAAAAGAAATAAAAGAACCCTTCATTATCCAATGAAACCTTTTTTCTAAAGAGATAGATCCAGAGATTGTAATATTCAGTGATGTGAATGTTTCTGAGACAGAAATACTGTTGCAGAACCTTTCAAGGGATCCCTACCAGATAGTATGTGAGGGAGCCGTAATTATGGAATGATCCGTTAAAGAACTTTAAGTGCATAGAGTTTTCTAAGTGAATAGATGCTGAGATGCTAATAATCAGAGATTAGCCTCCTTTCTGAAAGAAATCTGGCTGTGTCAGAAGCTTTAAAGGTTCTATGTACTAGCTAGAACACCACAGGAGATTGGATCACTGACAGAACAGATGGCTAAGAACATGTAATTTTTTTTTTTAACAGAACTTTTTCCTCTGGTGCGTAGTGATTAGCCTTCTTGTGATAGGTAAAACATTTCTTGTAGAACTCTACACAGGGCCTTTTAAGGGTTCCCTGTTAGAAAGAAGCTGTAACTAATCAATAAACCCTTAAAGAACACTTTAAAAAAAAAAAGATTATAGATGGTCATAAGCTAATAACAGTGATTCCTTTATGGCAAGGAAGCAGTCTGTTATAGTGTTTTACGTACCATCCTCTTGTGGATGCTGAGATGCTAATAAATGTTGATTAGTATTATTTCTGATGAAGAAGCCCACATGGAATATGGTCTGAGATTGTAATGAGCGGTTCTAGATTCAGCTGGGATTCTCAAATAAATCACTTTAAAAGAATTTGACTATTTTTATTACTTCGATCAACTCTCAGTCTTGAGCTGCTTGCTTTGATGGATTCCTGCCAGAACCAATGGTACTTCACGTGGTTTATGACTTATGGCTGCTGCATTATTGATTAGAGCGTGTTCTAGTGAGATGACCTTCACTCAGGTCGTGGACTGTTTATGCGAGCAAGCACACGAGGGTTCTGTCGTTTTTAGCCGCCCGAGGTGTCAGTGCTTGATGGGAACACTTTGACAAAACAACGGCTGTCGATTAGAGATTTAAAGTGAGCCATGGAGGGGGTTTAAATGAGCACAGAGACTTGTGTGCCATGCGATTCGGTCAGTGGTGGAACCGACTGCTGCGTCACTCTGCAGATGGTTCGAAAGGGAAAACGAGAGCCAGAGCAGGCTAAAGAACAGGCAGAACCGTGAAACCCATGCTGTCTGCACAAAGGCCTCCCAGGAAAAAGGGATCTGTGCGAGCGACTTGCCAGGAGCGTTTCACGCCTGCAACCATTTTCCACAAATGTGATTTTTTTCCTCCCTCCTCCCATGCTTTTTTTTTGCTTCAAAGAGGATCTACTAGAGTGTTCCTAACGTGTGATAGGAAATGTTGTGTAACAGGGCAAAGCCGGGACTGGGGGTTCTGCAGGAGAACATCGAGTCCTGGTGGTGAGAACATTACTACTGTCTTCCCCAGGGCCTGTACCATCTTTAATCCCTGGGGTCTGTACCACTTCACCAGTCTGCCACCTTTAGGTCACTAGCAAGAGCAATTTGTTCCGATGTCATGCCCAGCTCCGGGCCTGCTCCAGGAGAACTCCGCAATTTAATTGGGTTACTATATAGTGGAGGTTCCACTAGTCTGAACTGACCACAGAGAAACAAAACTAAAACAGTTTCATCTTTTTCATTTAGTAGATATTATTGACAAGGCTAGAAAATAACTCTAGAACACTTATGGGTTCTCCTCTTGTCTCTGTTGCCTCTTTTGGGGAAACAACAGCATTTATCTCTCAGACATAAAACCTTTGACAGATTCTAGACAGTAAGAAGATATCAATACATACATGGTTTGAGCCAAAGGACAGAAAATGACTAGAACCCATAACAATCCCCTCCTGAGGAACATGTAAAGGTTCTCTGTCAGAGTGTATTCATTTTAGAAGATTACAAACCCCAAAACACTTACTTATTCAGTGTACCATTAAAGAACCTCAAGAAAAAAAAAAGAAAACATACAATTTTTAAAAGAACTCCAGATGGTCAACCAGAGAACTCTTAAAGGTTCTACATTTCTTAAGGGTGTAAGATCTTTAAAATGTTAATGCAGGTAGATTTCGGTAAGGGTTTCTCTAACAAACTGTTCTGAGAGGGAACTTTAAATACGAAGGACAATTCATGTTATTGTAAAGGAGACTTTTATCTCTGTCTCTCTGTCTCTCTCTCTTAGGCTTTCTCTCTCAGTCTCTCTCTCTTAGTCTCTTTCAGTCTCCATCTCTCTCTCTCTCTCTCTCTCTCTCTCTATCTATCTATCTATCTATCTATCTATCTATCTATCTATCTAACTATCTATCTCTTAGTCTCTTTCTGTCTCTCTCTCTCTGTCTCTCTCTTAGTCTCTGTCTGTCTCTCTCTCTCTATCAGTCTCCATCTGTCTCTCTCTCTCTCTCTCTCTTTCAGTCTCTCTCTCTCTGATGCTCCTGGTGATGAGGTCAGGTCTGGACTGGCATGTGACAGGCTTGTCAAAGCCGTCCATGTTTCTAATCACTCGATCACGCTTGGTCGAGTGTGTCAGGTGAGATCCGCCAGCCTCAATCGTTACATGGAGATGAGAAGCAGTCCACCAGCTGTGGCCACCAGTTCCACCTTCATTGAGATTGACAGCTCTTACACCAGTTTTCAGGTTGGAGGAGCCAAAGGCAACCCATCTGGACCCATCTGACCAGCAGAGCAGGAGATTGTAGAGGATGAGGGGACACCATTTGTGTTTGAGGTTAGGTATGATCTACTGAATGAGACATCGTAGGGCTGGAACTCAGCCAGAGTGACATGAAGACACAAGGGTTAAAAAGTTCACACAGCAAATTGTGTTGAAAAATTCTGACAACTGGTGTACAAATAAAATCAGACTGATCAGCGGACGGAGGTGAAGGTGTGTGTTGTGCTGTTACAGGGAAATAATCAGTGATGTGGTGCTAGTTTTTTATCCATTTATAGTTACAGTTGATGTGTAGAACCTTCATGAAGCAGCTATAAATATTTACACACTTTAACACACATACACTGTTACATACATACACTCTGATGTATGTCACACTCGCGTCTAAACACCTGTCAGAAATGTGGTGTGTGCTGTGTTTTGTGGTGTGTATGTTTGTGTGTGTGTGTGTGTGTAGTGTGTTTTGTGGTGTGTTTGCTGTGTGTTGTGTGTTTTGTGGTATGTGTCATGTGGTATCTGTTGTGTGTTTTGTGGTGTCTGTTGTGTGTTTTGTGGTATTTGTTGTGTGGTGTGTGTTTTGTGGTATTTGTTGTGTGGTGTGTGTTTTGTGGTATTTGCTGTGTGTTCTGTGGCATTTGCTGTGTGGTGTGTGTTTTGTGGTATTTGTTGTGTGGTGTGTGTTTTGTGGTATTTGCTGTGTGTTCTGTGGTATTTGCTGTGTGGTGTGTGTTTTGTGGTATTTGTTGTGTGGTGTGTGTTTTGTGGTATTTGCTGTGTGTTCTGTGGTATTTGCTGTGTGGTGTGTGTTTTGTGGTATTTGTTGTGTGTTCTGTGGCATTTGCTGTGTGGTGTGTGTTTTGTGGTATTTGCTGTGTGGTGTGTGTTTTGTGGTATTTGTTGTGTGTTTTGTGGTATTTGTTGTGTGTTGTGTTTTGTGGTATTTGTTGTGTGTTGTGTTTTGTGGTATTTGTTGTGTGTTGTGTTTTGTGGTATTTGTTGTGTGTTTTGTGGTATTTCTTGTGTGTTGTGTTTTGTGGTATGTGTTGTGTGTTGTGTTTTGTGGTATTTGTTGTGTGTTGTGTTTTGTGGTATGTGTTGTGTGTTGTGTTTTGTGGTATTTGTTGTGTGGTGTGTGGTATTTGTTGTGTGGTGTGTGTTTTGTGGTATTTGTTGTGTGTTCTGTGGTATTTGCTGTGTGGTGTGTGTTTTGTGGTATTTGTTGTGTGGTGTGTGTTTTGTGGTATTTGCTGTGTGTTCTGTGGCATTTGCTGTGTGGTGTGTGTTTTGTGGTATTTGCTGTGTGGTGTGTGTTTTGTGGTATTTGTTGTGTGTTCTGTGGCATTTGCTGTGTGGTGTGTGTTTTGTGGTATTTGCTGTGTGGTGTGTGTTTTGTGGTATTTGTTGTGTGTTTTGTGGTATTTGTTGTGTGTTGTGTTTTGTGGTATTTGTTGTGTGTTGTGTTTTGTGGTATTTGTTGTGTGTTGTGTTTTGTGGTATTTGTTGTGTGTTTTGTGGTATTTCTTGTGTGTTGTGGTATGTGTTGTGTGTTGTGTTTTGTGGTATTTGTTGTGTGTTGTGTTTTGTGGTATTTGTTGTGTGTTGTGTTTTGTGGTATTTGCTGTGTGGTGTGTGGTATTTGCTGTGTGGTGTGTGTTCTGTGGTATTTGTTGTGTGTTCTGTGGTATTTGTTGTGTGTTGTGTTTTGTGGTATTTGTTGTGTGGTGTGTGGTATGTGTTGTGTGTTTTGTGATATGTGTTGTGTGTTTTGTGGTATTTGTTGTGTGGTGTGTGTTTTGTGGTATTTGTTGTGTGTTCTGTGGTATTTGTTGTGTGGTGTGTGTTTTGTGGTATTTGTTGTGTGTTCTGTGGTATTTGCTGTGTGGTGTGTGTTTTGTGGTATTTGTTGTGTGTTGTGTGTTTTGTGGTATTTGTTGTGTGGTGTGTGTTTTGTGGTATTTGTTGTGTGGTGTGTGTTTGTGGTATTTGCTGTGTGTTCTGTGGCATTTGCTGTGTGGTGTGTGTTTTGTGGTATTTGCTGTGTGGTGTGTGGTATGTGTTGTGTGTTTTGTGATATGTGGTGTGTGTTTTGTGGTATTTGCTGTGTGGTGTGTGTTTTGTGGTATTTGTTGTGTGTTCTGTGGTATTTGTTGTGTGGTGTGTGTTTTGTGGTATTTGTTGTGTGTTCTGTGGTATTTGCTGTGTGGTGTGTGTTTTGTGGTATTTGTTGTGTGGTGTGTGTTTTGTGGTATTTGTTGTGTGGTGTGTGTTTTGTGGTATTTGTTGTGTGGTGTGTGTTTTGTGGTATTTGCTGTGTGTTCTGTGGCATTTGCTGTGTGGTGTGTGTTTTGTGGTATTTGTTGTGTGTTGTGTGTTTTGTGGTATTTGTTGTGTGGTGTGTGTTTTGTGGTATTTGTTGTGTGGTGTGTGTTTGTGGTATTTGTTGTGTGGTGTGTGTTTTGTGGTATTTGTAGTGGGGTGTGTGTTTTGTGGTATTTGTTGTGTGGTGTGTGTTCTGTGGCATTTGCTGTGTGGTGTGTGTTTTGTGGTATTTGTTGTGTGGTGTGTGTTCTGTGGCATTTGCTGTGTGGTGTGTGTTTTGTGGTATTTGTTGTGTGTTGTGTGTTTTGTGGTATTTGTTCTGTGGTGTGTGTTTTGTGGTATTTGTTGTGTGGTGTGTGGTATTTGCTGTGTGGTGTGTGTTTTGTGGTATTTGTTGTGTGGTGTGTGGTATGTGTTGTGTGTTTTGTGATATGTGTTGTGTGTTTTGTGGTATTTGTTGTGTGGTGTGTGTTTTGTGGTATTTGCTGTGTGGTGTGTGTTTTGTGGTATTTGTTGTGTGTTCTGTGGTATTTGCTGTGTGGTGTGTGTTTTGTGGTATTTGTTGTGTGGTGTGTGTTTTGTGGTATTTGTAGTGGGGTGTGTGTTTTGTGGTATTTGTTGTGTGGTGTGTGTTTTGTGGTATTTGTTGTGTGGTGTGTGTTTTGTGGTATTTGTTGTGTGGTGTGTGGTATGTGTTGTGTGGTGTGTGTTTTGTGATATGTGTTGTGTGTTTTGTGGTATTTGTTGCGTGGTGTGTGTTTTGTGGTATTTGCTGTGTGGTGTGTGTTTTGTGGTATTTGTTGTGTGTTCTGTGGTATTTGCTGTGTGGTGTGTGTTTTGTGGTATTTGTTGTGTGGTGTGTGTTTTGTGGTATTTGTAGTGGGGTGTGTGTTTTGTGGTATTTGTTGTGTGTTTTGTGGTATTTGTTGTGTGTTGTGATTTGTGGTATTTGTTGTGTGTTGTGTTTTGTGGTATTTGTTGTGTGTTTTGTGGTATTTCTTGTGTGTTGTGTTTTGTGGTATGTGTTGTGTTTTGTGGTATTTGTTGTGTGTTGTGTTTTGTGGTATTTGTTGTGTGTTTTGTGGTATTTGTTGTGTGTTGTGTTTTGTGGTATGTGTTGTGTGTTGTGTTTTGTGGTATTTGTTGTGTGTTTTGTGGTATTTGTTGTGTGTTGTGTTTTGTGGTATTTGTTGTGTGTTGTGTTTTGTGGTATTTGTTGTGTGTTTTGTGGTATTTGTTGTGTGTTGTGTTTTGTGGTATGTGTTGTGTGTTGTGTTTTGTGGTATTTGTTGTGTGTTTTGTGGTATTTGTTGTGTGTTGTGTTTTGTGGTATGTGTTGTGTGTTGTGTTTTGTGGTATTTGTTGTGTGTTGTGTTTTGTGGTATGTGTTGTGTATTTTGTGGTATTTGTTGTGTGTTGTGTTTTGTGGTATGTGTTGTGTGTTGTGTTTTGTGGTATTTGTTGTGTATTTTGTGGTATTTGTTGTGTGTTGTGTTTTGTGGTATTTGTTGTGTGTTGTGTTTTGTGGTATTTGTTGTGTGTTGTGTTTTGTGGTATTTGTTGTGTGTTTTGTGGTATTTGTTGTGTGTTGTGTTTTGTGGTATGTGTTGTGTGTTGTGTTTTGTGGTATTTGTTGTGTGTTGTGTTTTGTGGTATTTGTTGTGTGTTTTGTGGTATTTGTTGTGTGTTGTGTTTTGTGGTATGTGTTGTGTGTTGTGTTTTGTGGTATTTGTTGTGTGTTGTGTTTTGTGGTATGTGTTGTGTATTTTGTGGTATTTGTTGTGTGTTGTGTTTTGTGGTATGTGTTGTGTGTTGTGTTTTGTGGTATTTGTTGTGTATTTTGTGGTATTTGTTGTGTGTTGTGTTTTGTGGTATTTGTTGTGTGTTGTGTTTTGTGGTATTTGTTGTGTGTTGTGTTTTGTGGTATTTGTTGTGTGTTGTGTTTTGTGGTATTTGTTGTGTGTTGTGTTTTGTGGTATTTGTTGTGTGTTGTGTTTTGTGGTATTTGTTGTGTGTTGTGTTTTGTGGTATCTGTTGTTTGTTTTGTGTTTTGGTAGAATTTATGAAATGCTTCATCAGAACCTTGGAGGTTTTTGGATTAATGTCTGATAAAGAGATAGTGGGGTTCTTGTGCACTTCTATCTATCTATCTATCTATCTATCTATCTATCTATCTATCTATCTATCTATCTATCTATGTACTTTTGCATCAATTTCTTTCTTTCTTTCTTTCTTTCTTTCTTTATTTCTTTCTTTCTTTCTTTCTTTCTTCTATTTATTTATGTATTTATTTATAGGTTTGTTTATCGGATTGATTATGCAATTGTGCATGCAGTCATCTATCTATCTATCTATCTATCTATCTATCTATCTATCTATCTATCTATCTATCTATCTATCTATCTATCTATCTATCTATCTATCTATCTATCTATCCATCCATCTATGGATCTGTATTCATTATTCTCTGCAGCTGTAGTGTATGCTGTAGGAGATTTATGGAGCCCAGTCTACATAAAGTCGTACGCCTTGTTTATCACAGACTGCGTTACAACAAGGCGGAATCCGATCCCAGAATCTTTTCCCCGGAGTTGCTCTCGAGCCTGCCGTGGCTTTCCTGACTTCCGAACTCACAACCTCATGGTCTTTTATCCTGTAATCCGGGCGTGTAATCGCAGCTATAATCATCTGCCTCTGAACCCGTCTCACAGATACCCCACAGCAAGCAATCACACGCAGAAATACACACATTCCACTCGTTTCCATTTGTTCCTAATGAATTCCTAATTTGCTTAAAATATGAGCTGCAGCTCACAATGAATTTCAAGTAAAGAGAGAGAGCAGAAGAAAAAAAAAACACCTCAACCTCTGTAGCTGGCTGTCGACTTCACATTCAAAACACGTTTAAGTCCGAGCCAACATTAATGCCATGTAGAAATGCCATGGGCGGCGAATTGTTTTCTTCCATTGGTTGCTTAGTAACCTCGGCACTGTAAGTGTGTGATTAGGTCCTCCTGAGCATCGAGCGAGAGCTTTCCGGATACTTAATGCATTCAAATACCAATGCAGACGCCTCTGTTTATTTTCTCGTTAGATTTAATTGGGGCTGAGGTTTGCACCGGGACGACTCTTTGCACGAAACCTTGCACGGAGGAAATTGTTTGTTTTCAGTTGTGTAGAGCCATAAAAGCAGATCAGTTCTTTAAGATACAGAGCTGTGCATAAGCATTCACTCCCTTTCCCACATATTTCCTAGTCTAAAAACCTGAACCTGAAGTGGATTTTATTAACAGGGGCTGAAAATACTCCTGAGCATCAAACAACTGCTTTTTTAAAAACTTTTAAAACATAAAAAAGAGCCACAATTATTCGGCAGTGAGAGTGTGTATTATGACATGCGCTCACTATCTGCTGTCGATTTATTGCTGCTGCGATAAAAGATGGCCGGCGACAAAAACATGATGGTGTAATAAACTTCCACCAATAGGCACATAGCTACAGTACACGTGTAGTAGCGTTGAAGGAGAAACGGCAAGAGGCGAGTCACATGTATCTCTTGTAGGTTATGTCTTGTGGGCGTGGCCTGTTCATTGATCCAATGAAAAGCATTAGTAGCAGCTACACATAGCTAGCAAAGCTAATTACGCAAATTAAATAACACACTAAGCAACGTTGTTTGGCTTCGTACTAGCTTTGTGTTCTGGTACGTTGTAATATTAGCAGTATTAGCTATAACAATCTCTTTAATAACTCTTTAAAACAAGTGTGTGTTTTAGTCGTGTGTTTTTCCCTCTGCTGGATAAACTTACACAGAATTTTACTGGTTGAGGATGAAATCTGAGCTGCTTTTTAGATGAACAAGCACTTGGAGAACATCTCAGAGAGCAGAGATGGGTTTGATATAAACATTTACTTCGAAGATACAAACATTTTTGTATTTAGAAAAATACCGTTTTTTGTATTTTTGGAGCTTTTCTATGAATACATCACTCATAGTAGGCTAAAAAAAACACCAAAAATCCTTCTGAAACACTACAAATTCTTACAATGTCCTGAGTGTCTACTTTCATATGAGCCTCATATTAACCTCCACTGTTGAGTGGAACATGACAAAGACACTCAATCATCAACATGGACACAACAGAAAGCAGAACAAAAACTCCATGTTTTAGCCTGAGGGGAAAAGAGTTAATCAGGCCAGATGATCTGGATGATCACGCTATCGTATTAGGACATAAGCAAAACATTCATTGTTCTAAAATCACAGGTCTGTCGTAGGTTCCCCGTATAATCTGATATAAAGAACAGTGAGGATTTTATCAGGATCTTGTAGTGTGATGAGTAAGAAGTTTGAAAGATCATGCTCACTCTGTAAGTGGTGGAAAATCGATTAACAATAACAATAATAATAATAATAATAATAATAATAATAATAATAATAATAATAATAATAATAATGATGATAATAATAATAATGATAATACTAATAATGATAATAATAATTACTGTCGTTTAGAGGCCCGGAGACAAGTCGTAGCTGATCGACATCCAACAAGATGCGGCAGTCGTAAACTCTGTGAATGTAAAATAGATGTTTTTTTCTTTATGTGTTGCCAAAACAGGATTCTCCGAGGAGTCTCAGTGGGGGAAACTGTAACAGCTTGAAAATATTACAAGCGGATGAAAGGACGGAGGATTGAGAACAGCTTGGCCCTCGAACTATTTGTTAAGAAAAGTTTGTTTTTCGTGGCCTTATCTGCATTTCAGATATTGCACATGGAAATCCCACCAGCTGCGTCCCACGCTGCGACTTTCCCCTCAGGAGATGTGCGTGGAGTGAAAAAGCCCAGAGCTGAACACAGCTTTATCCTCGACACGCTCGGGATCCCGGGGAGCGCTCGCTAGCACGCCGCCGCCGCGCTCGCGCCACATCCCGAGCTTTCTTTTGCCTTTTTGTTTTTTTTCTTCGCAACGAAAGGAATCATTTTGACAAAACGTGCCCCGTGGACAGGACAGGTCTAACATCTTTTCATATTATTATTCATTTATTCCTCTTATACCACAGTTTCATCAGTTTTTTTAATGACATCTTTGCTAATACTTTCTCCAAAACGCCAATCATATAACCATCTATGAAAACATTTATAACCTGCCATAACTTTCACTTCACTCATCATCTCTTCCACCAAAGCTCAGGAAGTCAGGTGACCCCTTCTGTCCATAAATCGGATGAGTTTTCAATCCATTTCCACTCAGTGTCCCGGGCACAAGCCAGCTGTTGCTATAGAAACGATAACGGACCAGAAGGAGCGCATTAATATAAACCCACATAATAAAAGATTGAAATAAAACATCTGCTGTTTGCTAATGAAGGCGTCTCAATGGCGAGATTAGGGAAATAAAACGGATGTATGTTTCAAAAGATTCATCAGGAAATAAAATCAAAAGCAGAGAGCAGTTTTATCTCCACACCGTCCACAGTTGTCTTTTAACTGTTGTTTTTTTTCTCCTTTTTTGCTGCAAGGTTTTTTGTCATTTCGACAAAAAGCGCCCGAAGGACAGGTCTGGTGTGTAGAGACGCTTCAGGTTCATTTCCTGGAGGTCGGTTTATTATTTTTCTGACTTTACGGAGCAGAGTACAGTCAGAGTACGACCGTCCTAGCACTCGTGTTGTTTATTCTTTGTAGCAGAACGACTCTTTATTTACACTCGTCTGTTTCTTTTGTCTCCTCGATGTGACCCGTCATTGCTTCCGAGCTATGTGTGTGTGTGTGTGACTTCAGGCAATAAAGCACTTCCTGTTTGAATAAATAAAGCATCTGACAGATGGAAATCATTCAGCGAGATCTGGATGGAGTAGTATTTTTTTAAGCGATTCAAGGCTAAGCGATGTCTTGATCAGACCTTTTGACCGACGTTTGAAGGACACAAATATTAGCCACAGGGGAGAATTGAAAGCGATGCTGCTGTAATTGCATTTTAGAGCGCAAAGAAATGGGATTTGAGGCTAAACACGAAACAGGAAAGCTCAGAGAAAAGTTTCCACGCTCACCTTTACCTGACATTCACCTCGTGTTAGATGTACAGATGCACCACGAGTCCTAAATGCGATATAGAGCATTATGTATATGTAACGACGATCAGCTAGCATCTGGAGTCGAGTTCACTCCACTTTATTTACACGATTATCTGAGATTGTAATATCTGCAATACAAACAAATCTAAAAAACGCTTAGCATGTGCTGGAGGAGGAATAACAGCGCTAGCACACGTGAGGGCGTAGTGTGTGCGTGTGCACACGTCGGGCATCGACGCTCTCTCGGGATCGGATTAGCATAGAAATCGAGTAAGAGTAATTTCACTCCTGCTCAAATTAGCGTGGAACATCGCGGTCTGGATGGCGTTCTGCTGGGATTAACGTACAGATGGTCAAAGGTGATTACATACCTTCATAAAGCTCACACACACAAAGACACACACACACACACACATGCTGAGAGATTCATAAGAAACAGAATCATAATCAACCGAAGAGAGAATCTTTACAGATGAGCCACTGGAGGAACAAACAGACACACAAACAGATTCCACATCAGAAAGAAATCTAAATCACAGAATGCTAACAGCACTAATGCTAATCATGAAAAATAATCCAATAATATTCATCATCTGACTCGTGCAGCCTTTCAAGCAGGACAACAGATGCGTCTCTGCTGATCATGGACGTATTTCCTGGTTCACGATTAAAGCCACGCAGACGACAGAACACCGCGAGCTGGAACTCGAGCGACGAGACGTTCCTCAGTTCAGGATAAATAAAAAGAGCGAATTGCTGCAAAAATTAAGGAATCCATCTCAGGAGGGTAACAGCAGCTCTGGCGTTTTTCCTCCAGCAGCACATCATGATTTTGTCACGTTTCATAATGTAACCAATAAGAACGTCAGCATGATTGGTGTGAAGATAGTGAAGCGTTAGCTATTAGTAATCTTAGCGTAGCTTACTGCCCTTACAGAAGTCAAAGACTGCATGGACTAGAACCATCCTCATGACTCATGACTGTATGTGTGTGTGTGTGTATTTCTTTTACTGTGTCCTTTGTGTTTAGAAAAATATACAAAGGACGCAAATACTAGCTAGCAAGTCGAAAGCTACGTTTTTAAAAATAGTAAAACGTTCCACGTATGTGGAAACATGACTCTGTAGCTGAATCATGAACTGGTTTAAATATTTCATGTTTTTTTATTCGAAGGAAATGTTAATGAAGTCGTAGAGTCGAAGTTTCTCTGAAACTGTGTACAAATTTCATGGATTTGTGAGGAAAGTTTCAAATAGATTTCTGTTATATTCAGATTCTCAAAAAAGAAAAATGATCCGTTGAGCCACCGATTCTGTGGCTGAAGATTCAAGATTTTTTCGCTTGTAGCGAAAGTGAGAGTCGACCTGCTCCAGCTTAGTCTGTGTGAATAAATAAATAATAAATAAAATGAAATCTAAAAATAAATAAGAAATAAAAAGCTGAAGAATCTGTACCAGAATCTGTGCTTGCTTGCTTTTGCTTAATCTCTGCATCTAGCTGAAGCTCAGAACTGGAATTTGATTTGAAGTCAAATTTTTCTTAAACCTGTTTATTTATAAATAAAGAAATTTAGGTTTAAAGTTTAAAAGATTTCATGTGAAGTTCAGACTAAATTTCTAATTTCTGGTCGCTCGACCTCTCGGATCGTCTACCAGTCCTGTCCGGAGTAGGAACCACGGTTATGGTGACATCTGGGATTCCGTCAGTAAGCGTCTCATGTCAGAAATTTTACTAGCTAGCAAATGGAAAGTTATTCAAAATATTAGTCACTCTAATATTAGCCGTGGCTCTGCAGCTGAATCATGAACAGATTTAAATATTTCATGTTTTTATTTGAATAAAATCTGCATCCGTGTGCCCTGTCGCTGGACCTCTCAGAATCCTGTCCGGAGTGGGAACTGTGGTTACGGTGATGTCTGAGATTTACCGAGGAATTAAACACTGATTCTCTGTAACATCATGCTAGTCTCCAGTCTTCAGAAAAAAGTGTGTGTTCTACATCTTTCCCTTATTTAAGGCTGTAGTTAATCAGATTTCCCGAGCAGCTGTGACTGGATATTATCTCGATCCTGAACGTCTTCTCTTTCTTCAGAGTGATGAACGTGTCGTTCAAACCCACAGCGACAGACGAGTTCTATTTAAACGCTCTGCTAATATAGCTGACGCACTCTTCCCTGTCTCTTCCCACCTGGAGAATCGTGGTGTAAACTGGTACAGAGATGCTGATTCCACTTCGCTATCAGAAGCCATGAGGTAATTGGTGGAGAGAGAGAATTCCAGCGGAGAGAGAGAGAGTGAAGTGAGCGAGGTGAGTTCGGCTTCGCTCTTCATTTTGTTTCCTCACCAGCTTTAATTTCCTCAACGACAACAAAAAATAAATAAATAAATAAAAAAGAGTAGTTCTTATTCCAGGAAAATAAGAAAGTGTGACTAAGTGCCAAGTGTCTGGGACAAGAAGAGTCTGGGTTATTAGGTATTTTTTCTTTCGTATATTTACCTTCGCTCGACAACATCACTGAGGTTTTTGTGTCTGTTTTCATTAAACAGAAAGAAATAAAATTCCTAAGGAACTTTTACAAATCAAGCTTTTAATGCTACTCTTTATAAATTCCACTTCCTGTTAGCATAAATGCAGGTGATCTTTCAGAATCTCCAGGTTTTAAACTCAAGCTTGTGTTAAACCTCAAAAAATAAAAAATAAAATAAAAATCTGGGATAGAAAATAAGAGCAGAAGAAGGAATTAGCATTTCTGTTTCAGCCAAACTCCACCTGATTGGATTATTATTATTATTGTTTTAGTATTATTTAATTTTATTTATTTATTTGTTCATTTGTATATTTATCTTCAGACAAACAGAAACGAAATCGAAACCTTTTTGGCTTTTTTCAAAAAGCCATTTTAACGCTCCTCATTATAAATCTCACTCCCTCCTTCAACTGATTAATACACCGAACTAGCTAACATTTTCTTAGCTACTATTTTTCCTGAACATGATGCTGGTCTGTCTTCAGGTGGACGTCTAGCGTCTGTTTCTTCTCTTCTAAGCATGCTCTTTAGGCCATAGAGAAACATCAGAAACACTAGAAAAATAACATCAGTATCAGTAACACATGGGGAAGGTTTAACGTGTTTAGAATCGAGTTCCGCAGCTGATTAAGTTGACTTGAGTATTTTTAATCGTGTTAATTCCACTGAGATTTATACACATGTACTTGCTAAACCTGAAAAAATCCGGGGATAGAAGATAAGGAGTGAAGAAGGACTTTGTGTGTAACTGAGACTCCCTGCATGTGTAACTGCATGTGTAGCTGTCAAGTCTATAATTTGTGTCCGATATCTGAATACCGACGTGTGGAAATTCAGGATTTAATTCATGCTACGTTAGTTGTGAAGGTCATATGGTCAAATCCCAGGACCACAAAATCCACAGGTCCGCTCATCGAGTAGAACCGACGATCCATCAAAAAATAAATCTCACTGCAGGACACAAACAAACGGCGAGTTTCTTCTTCTCGGAATCTCAGAGCTGAATTTCTTTTATCGTTCAGGTTGCAGGTGAGAGATGATAACATGTCAGCATCGCTGCTCCGAGAACGCTTTGTTCTGGATATTGACAAACATTCTGGGATCGAAGTCAATTATACCTTGTGCATTAACCATATACAGACACACACACACACAGCATCTCTGACACCACATTGACTTGAGCCAGTTGCTTCTTTTTCCCTTCTTATTGTGCTTCACAAATTGCTTGGAGACAGAGAGCCAGTCAATTAGCTACATCACACACACACACACACACACAGCGACGATGAGGATATTTCACATGTAATGAGATGTGTTCCCTCACACACCTGCAGTCACACAGCCGCTGTGTAAACCCCTGCGAGAGTAAAACATGGCTCCTGAGGCATCAAGCTAAAAATACACACGTCTGTCACAGAGACAGCGAATCGGATGACATGGAGGAAAAGTGCACTGGTTAAAGGATGTGAGGAAGAGGAAGTGCGGAATGTAGTACTTCATCCAGCCTTAAAGCATCACAGTGGTATTTAGCAAAGCTTTAAACCTTCAAATGAGGTAGCAGGGATCACAAAGCAGCCACACGGCCTCCAAAACGTGTCAAAAGCCCGAGGAGCCATGAAGGAATGAAAGGTAACAGAAAACGGATAAAAAATTAAAAGCAAAAAGCTCCTCTGTTTTGAAGTTACAGCTTCACTTCTGATACTGAGACTGGAGACTCCTTCCATAAATGTTAGAAAAAACAACAAGAAAAAAACAGAAAGCTTCAACATCATCCGAACGAGCTGTTGCTATGGAAACGATATCGTATGACAGCGAGAGCATTAATGATGACCATCAGAGCAACACTTATTGAATTCGCTACAGTTTATCATTTAAAAAAAAGAAAAAGCATTTTCATCCTTTTTGTCTTGACCACATTTTTTAAATTTTAATCCCAGACCGAGTCGAGACGAAACGGATCCGAGATCGCGAGCAGGCGAGGGAGACGACAGCGGAGTCTGATTTATTTCGAGAAAATCAACCACATTAACCAAAATCTCTGAGTGCGCAATCAATAATTTAGATCTCATCAATTATGAAAAACTCATATCATTTCACTGGATGATTTTTTTCCCCTCAAACAAAATTACACACTCAGGACACACACTGGAGTGTGAAGCGGAAAAGACGATGCAGATCCGACTCCGGGAATCCGATGCCGCTCGGTTCTGTGCGTTAAAACCTCGAGGCCAGAGAACTTGATGTACTTTTCTTTCTTTAAACTCTGAGGAATTAACAAACTTTGTACAAAAGTTAAACTCAGAACAGAGCTTGGACTCGGTTCCTGATTTGTCCCTTTAATCTGGATAATCAATAACTATTGGTAGAACCTTACAACTGAATGTGTTTGTGCATCAGTTCTGAGTAGAACCCTTAAAGAACCCTTAAAGATCAGTATAGTGACAGGTTCAAGCTATTAAGAAGAACATAAAGAGTCTGAACCAAACACTTCCCTTAACACACACTCTGAAAGAAAGGGTTCTTTTGGGGACCTGTGGATAATTAATGGTTCTCAGATTCAACTAAAGGGCTTTTTTATGTTGATAAACGTAACTAAAAACGGATAAAAATCATTATATATTTGTTTATCACTGATTATTTTCCTGTAACAGCACAACACTGAGAGATTTACTTCTTTAGACACAGACTCTTTTATTTATTTATTTTTTGGTGCATTCTTGAAGAACACAACGTGTCTTTGTGAAACTTTGATGGTTTCAGAGTTTTGGACTTAAAAAGCATCATCTCAGCCTTTAAATGCACAGTAAAAATTTCTGTCATCTTTTGAAATAAATTCCAATATCTAAAGCTTTTTTTTTTTCTCTCTAAGCAAAAAATCATGCGTTCAGGCTTTAACATAAACAAACATCGTAAACACATGAAATTCCGCTGCACCTGCTGTTTAAACCTTGTGCTAATCCCAGAGCGGCGGACTGCCTGAGTTATTTAAAGTCGCATTGACTCAAAAAAAAAAAACCCAATAATAAAACACATAGCAAGAATAGTTTTTAAGATCTGGAACATTTCAAGAATGAAGAATGAATTTGTAGCGATTATATCCTTCAGCGCCGGCGGACATCGTCTCGCTCACACTTTCACACAAGTGACTGCGGAGCCAATTAGCAGGAACTCATGTAGGCGTCGCGCGGTATACACTCAGCCATTTCCTGTGCAGCTCCTCTACACGGCGGGAGGCTTCTAAACGAGGAGGCAGCTCTGACCTTTTTTTCTCTCCTGTCGAGGAGTTTTCTTTCTGGAGCCCTCAGGGTCTCGGGCGGCTAATCAAACGTCTGCGGTGAAAGAGAAAAAAAAGCATGTGTGTCTTTCTGCAGCCGTCATCTTCCAGTCTACTACGCTAATAATCTCGCCCCGGCGGCGACGCCCGCACCAAATTCATTACGCCGTCTTTTTTTTTTTCATATGGTGCTGTACTTTTTTTTAGACCACACACACACACACACACACACAGACACACACACACATTAACGCTCTCACACTTCTGTTAACTGCAATCGTTCTTCATATCTCCAACTACATCTCCATCTCTGGCTGAATTATGCATGCTGCTTCCATCACTCACACTCTTCTAAAGCCGTCTTCTACTGGCAATTAGCGTTCCTGAGAAGCAGCAGCAGCACAGAAGCTTCTGGGAAAATAAAAGGAGTTTCAAATAAAAAGACAGAAAAAAAGAAAATGATGCTCTTATGGCAACTTTTTACGCTTCTGTTGCTTATCATGAGAACACGCTGGTCCCTGAGACAGAACACGCTTCAGAACCGGCGACGGCTTGTACGGTACATCGGAAACAATGCTGTGGACTGTGGACTATGAATTCTTATAGAAATCTGTGATGTGATTAGCTTGATGCGTTATTGTCGCGTAAATGACCATATAATTTACCAAATACGTCATGTTTCTAAAAATGGGACAAAGAAAAGAAAGCTCTGTTATTACATCACAATATATAAGAGCCAATGAGGATCCAGTATGCAAATACAAGTCATTAGTTATGTATGTATTCGTGTATATATTACATATATATTACAGAGTTCCCTAAACTGTCTTTTTCCTTCACCAGTCTTTTTTTTAAAAATAAAACAAAATTGCTGCTTGTCATGTTACTGAGGAACTGAAAACATGACCGTTAACACCGGAGAACTTGCTGTTACTATAGAAACGGTGACGTGTTAGAACAGACACGTGATGTGACTCCTGTTAGATACTGTATAGAAAACAAATCAAAGACTTTCCATCTGACCAATCAGAGTCCAGCGCTGTGGGATAATTATCTTAATGAGCTTTGCTAGCGACTACATCACTTTGAGTGTTATTCTGATCAACAGGGAAAAAGGAATGCCTTCCCACACACACACACACACACACAGCAGGATTATGATACATTCTTGGCCTCCTTCCCACAGACTGCTATGGAACTGTCAAGATTCCAGCTCTCGCTCTCGCAGCCGACGATCACAGCTCCAACACTGGTGTAAATGGTGGTGAAATCTCGTCTGTTATCAGAAGTGGGTCATGGTGCCTCTGGTTCAGGTGTCTCTACCACCAGCTTGGTGTTGTACATCCTCAGCAGGTGAGCATCATTGCCTCGGGTGCTTTTGGACGCTCTTGATTCCGCTCATCAGGTTGCTCCTAGTGAAAAAACTCTGCCAGTTGGATGGAAGAAAACAGATTCTGGCAACGGCAATGACGCGTGTAAAAGACCTTCATCAAAAACTGCAGAGGTGAACCAACGTATTTAGCCCTCCTGTTGTTGTTTGTGTGTTTTTCGGTTGTGAGTGCAGATTATACACTCAGGCGTGCAGGTCGTAAAACCTCAAAAAAAATCGATATTCAGGGTGAACGGCATGGTTTAATGGTGTGCTGTAAGTGGAAAAAAAACACAACAAAACTCAAACATTCAGAAACCCCCATAGTAAACACGTCAACCAATCAGAAAACGCAACATCAAGGACCGCCCCTTTCTGTACTAGCCTAATACTTATGACTTTATTTTTTTTTAACTTTTTGTGGTTTTTTTCTACTTTTCAGAATTTTAAAGAAATAAGCGTCTCTTCACATTTTCATTTGTTGACCTAAGAGGCCACGCCTACTTGTTTTTACTATTGGCTGAAGTCAAAGCTCACCTAGACAAAGAAAACATCTCACATCATTTCCACTTCAGTAAACTGGCTTTTCGTCAGAGAGAAAATGATTCACCTTTGATCTGACTGATGCAATATCTGAAAAATCTGAAAAGCTTCATGTTCATGTGTATCGCCATAGCAACTAGGGAAATTCTTCAACTGTAAATGGGTTTAATGTACTGTACGGTATCTGAGGCATGTGACGGCATCAGACTAATTCACTGCAGGATTTTTCGGTATGGAGACAAGCCAGGATCGGGATTTTCTTTTTTTATTAAAGCATGCAATCATTACAAAAATGTAAGATTATTTCACAAATTAAAAAATATTTAAATATACACATACCTGATCTTCCAATTTAATGCACAGATGTTGAAAAACTCCCTGTATAATATTATATAGATTAATATTTTATTTTCCTCACCTTGAATTTTAAAAGCCATCAAAATTTAGCCATATGGGATTGGACATCCGCTGGGGAGGCAGCATCTGGTGGGAGTCTCTGAAGTTTCAAGAGGATTTTATTTATTTATTAATTTTTAATGCCTGAGGGAAATTTGGAGACTTCCACTAACTACAGAACAGTGGCTTCGCTTGTCAGGTTACTTTCTCAATTATTTTTAATGAAGGTTTTTTTTTCCAGAATGTTTTACAAAATACTGCTGTTGGTGCAGCTTCCATAACTCAACAAACGCCACCGCTAGCCGGTGATCCATGAAGGAAAACGCAGCCAAGGACAGTCGATTACTTTTTATTTAACTATAATTAAATGGTAAAATTTAGTTTTACAAATTTGGTCAAAATTGCACATAATATGTTAAATGCCACTCTATAAGATGACGAACCAAATCATGACTGGAAACATTTTCATGATGTGAAAGAAAAAAAAAAAAAGATGTAGCAGTTCATTGGAGAATGTTTGTGCTAGCCTCAGGAATGATTTTAATACATTAAACATTCCAAAGTGTTAATCAAATGTACATTTATTCCACTCTTATGAGCACAGAGTACTGTCTATACCTCAGTCTCAAGCTAAGAGCATCTGATGGTTGTCGTTTCTCGCTTCTATGTAAAGATATCGCATAAAACCTCTGAAATCATCTGACATGTCATAAAAAATTGATGAAACGCTCGTATTTACAGCAATACATGCTATCTCCATCACATTCTGAAAGGGCGTGGTCTGAAGGGGATACAAATTTTTGCACTCCACTTAAACCAAGTGATATCATGGTTCATTGGTGTATCCAGTGTAATATCAGGGATTTCCTTTCATCTAGTGGATTTGTTTTATTATTATTATTTTACTACACTCATGTTACAGCAGTTGGTGGCAGGTAATGTTCCAATTAGTGAGTTTTAGTGGCGGCTGAATCCACCGTCCGTCTTTTAATCTCCAGATGCCTTCAAAATACTCCACGTCCTTCAACCTGGGAGGAGAAAAAAACCCCAAAACATTCAGTGTTTGTCACGCTAATTTGTCAGATGAGAGAGATGTGAAGACGATGTTATGATGGCTTAATGGCCTGTTACATCATCTTTACTTTGACTGGAAAGTGCAGAGATGAGAGGAATTCTGGATTCTGATTGGTCAGGAGGTGATGATAGGGGAGGGGGGGGTGTTTATAGCTGCTATCATAGAAGTGAGAACAGGAATAAGTTTGCATCTCAGATGTTCCACCACCCATATGAGTGTTTTACATTCATACGTGTTGCAGTCATTTTTTTACTATAATATTCTGGAGGATTCATGTAACACTTTAACTTTTGAGATTGAAAAATCAATTAAATATGATTTATTTAATTCATAATTTAGCAATTTAATAATATTTATTTGTTGATTGATTGATTGATTTTATTTTTTTTTTCAATTATTATTATGATTTTTTTTGGTATTCTGTACAAAAGCCTTGGAGGTGTGCACATTATTTCATCATTTTATTTTATACAATATTTTGACTTATTACCTCATTTTATATAACTTAGTATTCTCATTATTCTTTTCTAAGTATCTCATTAGTTTGACGTAGTATTATTATTTTGACTTAGTATCTCATTATTTTTTTTATTGTTTTTAGATAATACTTTGATTTACAAAGTTGTTTTGATTTAGTACGTCATGTTCCTCATTTTTTAACTTAGTATCTCGTTTATAATTTAGAATCTCATTACTTCGTCTAAGTATCACATAGTTCTGATTCATCATCACATTTTAATTTAGTATCTCAGTATTTCAACTTAATGCCTCATGGATCTGTGCTATTATCTCATTTTTAATTTAGTATCTTATTATTTCGACTTGGTATTTCATGGTTCAGATTTATTATCTAATTTTTTCATTTGGTATCTCGACATATCTCAGAATTCTGTGCTACTATCTCATATTTAAGTGAGTATCTCATTATTTTGACTTAGTAACTTATAGTTCTGGTTTATCATCTCATTTATAAGTTAGTGTCTCATTTTGAATTTAGCATCTTATTATTTTGAGTTTCTATTGGTTCTGATTTATTATCTCAGTTTTTAAGTTAGATATCACATGGTTGTAAGTATCTCATTTTTTGTTATAGGACCTATTGTTTAGACTTAATAACTGGTTGGTTTGAATATCTTGTTATTCTTTAGTTAGTATCTCATTGTTCTGACAGACTTTTGTCTGGATATCTCATTATTTCATGTAACTATTGCATTGTGTCAGTTTTTGTTTCAATGACTAAGACCTTAGGCATTATTTCAAATGACTAGGTCAGTTGTTCTACTTAAATGTGTACAAAAATGCAAATAAAAAAATTAAAAAGCTGCCATTTTTTAAATAACACGCTAAGGAATTTGCTGACTTTGCTCCAGCGGTTTGTGCTTAGCAATGAAGCTAGTGAAGGAGAAAGTATCTAGACTTCTCTGTGTGAACAGATCCACACGGCCTGCCAAGGTCAACATCAAACAATGCTTCAGTGCAAAAGAATGCATAATCCTGTGCTATGTATATTTATCTCCACACTGCCATGATGCTTCTTTAACTTTAAAAAAAAAAAACACACCACTGACCCCCTGTGATCCCACTCAAAGACTCACACACTCTCCAGATGCAGAAACACACGGGATACTGAAAACCCTCCCAGGCGATGATGTGTGCTATAAAAGCGTCAGGCTGAATGAGAGTTTTTCTGACAAGCTACGCTAGCGTAACACACTTACTGTCACAGATGACATATTAAATGAGGCGTCAGCATCTGGTTCCTCGCTTTTGATCGTCTGTTGTAAAGTACGGGCTCGATGATGAGCCGGGAATGTGCTGATTCTACACCTGACACTCCTGCAACTCTGACATTTTATAAAGATTCATTTAAAACTCTCAGGTAACGCTAAGCTAAAGTGCATACGTGCTAAAGCCGTGTTCCGGTGATCTGAGGGGATCGGCGCTTTAATCTCCGACAACATTTCTAAAAAAGTTCCGCTTTCAGCAGGTGCAGCATGGTTTCATGTCGGTTTGATGCTCTGGGGAGAAAGTTTTCTCAGATTTTTGACACCTGATACAAACCTGAAGTCACTGAATAAGCTCTAAGAACGTTGCCATGGAAAGGGGTTTTATGCTACGTTAGCAAACCAGCTAGGCTTCTTTACAATAAACCGAATGCTTCATATAAAGAGAGTGAAGTGATGAGTTTAATCATGGTGGGATGGTGAATTTTTTTGTAACGTTTAGGGAAGGAGTCTCCAGTGTTAGTGCTTTGGAACAGAGAGAGAGAGAGAGAGAGAGAGAGAGAGAGAGAGACAGACAGACAGACAGAGAGAGACAGAAAGAGAGAGAAAGAAAGAGAGGAAGAAAGAGCGAGAGAGTGAAAGAGGCAGAAAGAGAGAGAGGGGAAAGAGAGAGAGAGAGAGAGAGCAAAAGAGAGAGGGAAAGAGAGAGAGACAGAGCGAAAGAGAGAGACACAGAGCGAAAGAGAGAGAGAGCATTTCCAGCATCTTCAGGACAGAGGAATTTAGCGTGATGTTTCAGGAACGTTCCAGAACAGTGTTTGTAAATTTAACTATAAATGGATAAAAGTACAATAACAAAATAAACAGAATGTTTTGTGAATTTTTGCAGTCGTCTTTATATCCAGCTTCAAGTGTAAATTTTTTTTTTTAAAGTCTAAATCTAAATTCAGGTGGAGTCCAGCATCTCAGAGTCTGACTGCAGAAACTTGGTGTCTGCTCCCTCATCCCTCCACCCCTCATCCCTCCATCCTTCCCTCAGCTCCAAACACACACTTTGGCTTCCTCATCATGTGTCAGACTCTAAACTAAATTTGTAGTAATTGATTCTTCCACCTGAGGGCAGTACTTAATAATAAGAGAATGCTAAATGACTCATCAATTAGTAAAATTAATTATCTTTTCACTTACCTAATTCCACCCGAGCATTTTTCACTCGCGACACTTTCGCCGTTCATGAGTGCTGTGAGATTTCTGAATCTGAACAACTACACACACACACACACACACACTTTTATCCTACCACAGAGGGAGTGTTTTAAAAACTAGAACTGTTAACCCGTTAGGAACGCACTAATTCTCCCCAGCTAACAGACTAGCCGTAGCTAGCTAACATCAGTTGGACTTCAGTAATACAGTTAAACCTTCAGGTTCTCACACTGGAGAACCTTTTTTTTTTAGAGAGGGAAACGTTTTGTTGTTGGGTTTAACACAAAACCATTAAGGGTCTATGTAGAACTCTAGGTATGTGTGGGTTTCCAGAACAAGATAAAATCTGAACTATTTTATTAAAACCTTAAGGATCTTTATTTTTCTGAGCCTCTGAATGTGGGTTCCAGATTGAAACACTTCATATGAAGACCTATTATTGTGTGGTTCTCCATAAAAGCCTTAAACACTTTTTTAGAGAGAGTAGAGAGGAATGTTCTACCTAGACTCCTAATGTTTCTTTGTAAGAGTTTAGGGAAACCCCTTGATGTTGGGATTATCATAGAACCCTAAAGAGTCCCACAGAAGAACACCACAGAGAACCTCTTCAGAGATTATAAATGACCTGCTTTTTTTTTATAGCACTCTGTCATAGGATTCTACACAAAACCCATAAGGTTCTCACCACAGCTTGAAAATAAATTCCCTATAGAATGTATTTCATTTCTAACTTTTATTAGAATGTAGAGAAACTCTTTATTGTTGAATCCAACATAGAACTCTGTAGCAGGGTTCTACATAGAACATTTAACCGTCCTTTAAGAAGAGGCTCACTGCAGAACAAGTTGGAATGAATTCTTTTCGCCTAATGCCGAGTGCACACTGCATGATTTCAGCCCTGATAACAAATGCCAGAAATTGGAGGCAAATCGGAGCTCGTTCACACTAGTGACAATCACACAGTGTGAATTACCAAAGACGCGATCTGAGAGAATCGACTCAAAATCCTGCAGTGTGAAAGGAGTTCTGACTGAAAAATACCTGCAGCCAATGAGAGAGCAAGATACAGGGCAGCGGGCAGTTCAGGGAGGAGTTTGTTTGTGAAACACAGTTTGCGGACCAGACAGAGTTGTTGGCGATTTTTCCTATTGTGAAGTCATGCAGTGTGGAACCTCCTGTCACCGATCATGCAATGTGAACACAGCAGAGACTGAATGCTCCACCAGATAGTCATGCAGTATGATCCAACCACTTTGAAAATCGTGCAGGGTGAACTCGGCATAACGGTGTAGAGAATCTCTTGTCATCGGATTTGATGTAGAACCTTTAAAGGTCCAGCTACAGGGAAACACCTGAGAACCCTTCAGGGCTTTAGAATGCCACAGGAGTTAAGATTTCTTGGTTTTGGTCAAAAGGTTGTGAGTTTGGAGCCCTATCAGACAGGCACTCGGTCTTCTAACTGAGCACAGGAAATGACAAAATATAAAAAATTCAATCAAAACAGTAATTTTAATTATCAGAAAATCAACTCCAGCATGTGCTCAACCTGAGTCTGAATACGCAGAACTTTCCAGAACGTAGCTCTAAACCCAACCTAAAGGCACGTAGTCTGGGTTTAAACACGATTCCGATATCTCGAAGGGTGGCTCTGCGTATTCTGAAGCTTTTAATAAAAATCGTGATAAACGCTCCAATATTTATTTACTCGCAGATGTTTGTAATAAACGCCGGCAGACCTGTCGTATATTCATGAGGTTCTACCGGCCTGTCGAGCTGGAATTTTGATTTGAGAACTCACTTTCCAAAAGTAGCACTTAGTATTTCTCAGGGCTCTCCAGAGGCAAAATACATAAAACAGTAAGTATTAAAAATAATCAGTTTATAGTAAGGTGTAAAGCGTGTTTTGCTCAAGGCACGCTAATTTATTATTTAGCATCGCTGGCGTGTACAGACGACTAGACACATTTTAGCGGGGAGAAATGATGGAAATTGATCCACAGAAACAAGGAAAATAAATAAATAAATAAATAAATAAATAAATAAATAAATCTCAAAGCAAACAAAGGCTGAGTTTAAAGTGCGGGTAAATATGCACACACCTCGGTGTGGAGCGTGGCTTCTCTCGCATAATCCACCTGCGAGTGCCACTTATCTGCATGCAGATCGCAGTAATTTCCAGGCAGCTGTACAGGTATTTTCACTGCAGTTTACAGAAAAACAGCCCGGGCTGCAGATTATTGTCATTTTCTAGACACACATACACACAAAGTCATGTTTAATTTGCATTGTAATCTTATCTCATGCTTATACAACAGCTATTTTCATTCCCCTACACACACACACACACACACAAACACACACACAAACACACACACGCCGGCAGGCTTCGGCTGTGATTCAGCTTGATGACCTGATCTTCTCTCAAAAGCTTGAATGAAGCACAAACCATTCTCAAGCACAAACGAATCAGCTTTCATCCAGTTCTCGTTTGCACTTTGGTGTCGAGTTGCACTTCACAGGATTTCCCTCCTTTTTTTTCTTTCTTCCCTCGTTTTGATTGCAGGTTTGTTACAAAATTCACTCAAATGTGTTTGTTGTTTTGGGACGATTTTAAAAAACGATCGTTCCGCATATCCTCCAGCTCTGGTTTCTATTGAAATGAGAGCAGAGCGAATCATCAGAGTGAATCATCAGAGCGAATCCCGGTTCTGACCCAAACGATTCAGGGTGTCAAGGATCAGGGTGAGCAAGCGGCTTGTTGACGAACGTTTTAAAAAACTCGAAAGCTCTTTAAAATATCAGGTTTTGATCATCCTGAAGTGTTGCACTTTGTATTTTCCCATCAGCAGCTCACTCGACAAAAGAAGTGAGTCAGTGAGCCATTTTGATTCACTGGATTGGAAATGAGTGACTCATCAAAGAAGACCGAATCGCTAGCAAACGAAACAAAGCCGTAGCATTAGCCATAGCACTTTGTTTTCTCACTGCATGCTAGCGATGTTAGCACAGCTGTTGATGTATTACACGTGTCCTACATTAGGGTGCTATTACGTCTGTTATACGGCACACCGGGGAGTCGTTGACCAAACACACGAGTCTCAGAAATGATTGATGTCCGTTTGCGTAGCATTTTCGATGTTTTCTGCTGATACTGGATTGTTATAATGTATATGTTGTAATAGAGAATGTAAACCTCGCACGCTGCTGAGCATCAACATGCAAAAATAAACAATAAACAAAGATCTGAAGCTATCAGAGTTTCCTCAGAGGATCTCGGAGCTTCTGGGGGACGCGTCCAGATTTCTGAGCAGTGCTTAGTGTGTGGAAACCAGTCAGATTCATTACACCAGTGTGGAGAAAATCACTTCTTTTTCCTCCTCTCTCTTTTTCCTTTTTGTCTCTTTCTCTCTCTCTCTCTCTCTCTCTCACTATCTTGCTCTCTCTCTGTCCTTTTTCCTTTTACCTCTCTCTCTCTTTCCTCTCTCTCTTTTTCCTCCCTTTTCCCCCTTTCCTCCTCATCTCTGTCCTTTTCCCCTCTCTCTTTCTCTCACTCTTTTTTCCTCTGCTGTTCTTTCTCTCCCTCTTTCTCTATCTCCCACTTTATCTCTCTTTTTACCCCCCTCTCTATTTCCTCTCTCTCTCTCTCTCTCTCCCCCCCTTACTCTCTCTCTGTTTTTCCTCTCTCTGTACTCAGTGGGTGAAAATGTTTGCTATGATGATGGCAGAAGCTGCACTTATTTACCGCACAATCCCTCGACTAACGATTCCCCATCTGTCAGCCTCTTTTACTCGCTCATTTAAATGACGTTTCCATGCGCTTTCATAACCTGATAACCAGCTCCAAGCTTCTCATTTTGTACTGATGTGCTTTAATAATGGCCCCCCTGCTGGCAAACAGTATCATGATTTGATCTTTTGCTTTAAAGGCATCTATCAGTCGCCTTATAGTGGCTTACGTACGCTGCTCTCTCCCTGAGGAACTCGCGCGTTATTACTGTTGACTTTAATTCCTGCACCTCGGGTGCTTTTGTTCGCTAAGCCGACGTTAGACAAGGTCTGGAATTATGTTGTGTTTACTGTTTTAAAAAGGAGAAAAAAACCTCCATTGATGTTGATCCCTTTTAAGAATGACTGACTCATTTACACATAAGTGGAAACTCGTATTCTGTTCATTATAGTAATGTAGAAGTGTTTACAGGAAAACTCAGTTTAATACATTTGGACTGAATTGTATTTTATTCAGAGATTCTGACACTAATTCAATCAAATCGAAGTTGTTTTCCATATTTAGCGTAGAAATCTGTGGGTCGTGTGTCATTCTGATGTCACAGAGGGAACGGTGTTATTGCTAGCACAGAGATATGATGAAGGTTTACAGGAGAAAAAACAACAAAAGTAAGGGATCAAGGTCTGATTCAGGTCTTTGGGTTTTCTTTTCTCGCTGACATTTAGCAAGAAATCCATCGGAACGGAGTAGAGGATATATTGCTCCAAAAAAGTTCCAGAATGTAATGCGGCGACACGTAGTGCAGCTAGTTAGCGAAGTAACAAACATGTTAGAAACAGTAAACAATATCACAGACATGAACGTGAACCTGAACCTGAAGCTGATCTGTACGTGAGGTTCGTGTTCCGGTTCTCTGTCTCTCTGAGTGTGATGTCATTAAGACACACCTTCTGTATGAACTGTACATAAAACATTGACATAGAGGTGATAATATTTATGGTTTAACTGTGTTTAACCCCCTGCTATGACGATATTAGAGACACTTGAATAAACTCCAGGCTTCTGCTTCAGGTATCAAACTGAAAATCGTTCGGATTCAGATTGGATTTCTGTCCGAGTTTCTACGGATCAAACTCTGGACCTCATGTGGATCTTGTGAGCCAGTGTTGACTTTGGTATTAGCATGAAAGCTGCTGAGTCTGAGCAGGAAGTCCTCTCACAATCAGGTGTCTGAGGTGTAACTGTAACACTTCTTTAAACATGGAAACCATCAGGCGTTCAGAGAGAGAAAAAGAAGCTGACGCTTGATTTACATGTTTCAGTTAAGAATTTGGCTACTAAAGCAGCTCACAGGGAGCTGGAGAACCTGCAGGAAGCCCACATACACATGAGGAGAACATGTGAAGACCAACCAAAAACCAAAATCAACCAAAAATAAACCATTATAAATGGTACCACAACCATTTTTTTTCTGTGAAACGATGGAGAGATCCCTACTGGTAGCTCCACCCCTTTCGTGCTACACTATATTGCCAAAAGTTTTGGGACACCCCTCCAAATCATTGAGTTCAGGTGTTGTTTTTCAGGGGTTGGGCTCGGCCCCTTAGCTCCAGTGAAAGGAACTCTTAATGCTTCAGCTTCATACCAAGACATTTTGGACAATTTCATGCTCTTTGTGGGAACAGTTTGGGGATGACCCCTTCCTGTTCCAACATGACTGCACACCAGTGACCAAAGCAAGGTCCATAAAGACATGGATGAGTGAGTTTGGTGTGGAGGAACTTGACTGGCCTGAACAGAGTCCTGACCTCAACCCCATAGAACACCTTTGGGATGAATTAGAGTGGAGACTGTGAGACAGACCTTCTCGTCCAACATCAGTGCCTGACCTCACAAATGCGCTTCTAGAGGAATGGTCAAAAATTCCAATAAACCTTGTGGAAAGCCTTCCCAGAAGAGTTGAAGCTGTTATAGCTGCAAAGGGGCGGGGTCAACTCCATATTATATTCATGTGCATGTAAAGGCAGACATCCCAATACTTTTGGCACTATATTTGGAAACCGTGACTGCAGAAAAAAGAGAAAAAATATGAATCAAAACATTTACAAAACTGGAAGGATAATTATTCTTAAAAAAAAGGAGAATGCCTCAAACATCTGCTTAGCAAGGTCAGGCTTGTCACACTAGCGTCTGCTAGCAGAGGAGATGGACACCAGCTCAGGATTTTTATTATAAACAAAACACAGGGAAGTCAAAGCAAGAGGCGAGACGAGAGTTAGCATCACACGTGTGACAAGTTACAGACAAGACCAGCTTAGCATCTCCACAGAGGAACCCATGAAAGGGAGGTCATATGATCTGTCATGTGATTAGTAGAACCTGGAGTACTCTAGAATGATAAAAAGAAATTAAAATGCAGACGTTGGAATGTTGGGAAAGATTTCTACAGTAAACGTTACAGACGAGAGGTCAGAAATGACACGAGATGCAAGTCTGATCACACGTCTGTTAGATTAACCCACATCATCAACTGCTCCCATCAACACACAAACCCATGATTTTATTCCGAGTCTGAACCCGATGCCATGTGGTAATTAGACGTGAATAAAAACGTGCTTGTCTTTTCACTTCCTCCGTTTTCCCCGCCGCGACTCTGACAGTAATTCTTCCGTGAGCGGCCGTGAGATGTACTGCGTGTCTCATAAATTCCAAGGTATTTCTCAAGCTTTAAAAAAAAAATAAAAAAACATCAGGCAGCCCCACAGCATTACAGCGCGCCTCGTCGGCCAGAAATAAGACGGACTGCGGGACGGGTTCATAAATCCTACCAGGAGATGTGAAGAAGAACTGGGTGTAAAAACGGTAATTAATCCGGAGTAAAAGGAGTAAGAGAGCGGATCTCATCTCGGGATACGGTCCATCTCCCTCCGAACGGAGCGTCTCGGTGTTGGCCGCTCGGTCTGAGCGAAGGCCAAAGCCATCTGTTGCTGGAGTGTTGATAGTTTTCTCAGCAGACACGTCAGCTGGAGCTCGGGCTTGATTGGGTGATTCTCGAGCTCGCCTGGATGCAGCAGGTTACGGTCGCACCTGGGCTCTCACATCAAATACACAATTATGGTCCAATTCTCTTTCTATTGTGTCAAGGTGATTTCTTCATATCCACAGGGTTTACTGTTCACACTGGCTCGAGAGCAGGACCCCTGCTGAAGCCTGATTCATTCATTCATTCATTTATTTATTTATTTAATAACATTACAGAATGCTTAAGAAATGACAGTGTGGATTTACAGACCTGCTTTTTCTCACAGTACAGTGACTTCAGTACGAAACTGTAGGATAAATTCACTGTATGGTTTTTTTTTTTTGCTGTGGTATCTGCTTAAAGCTCACTGCTGTGTTTTGAAGGATTGATTAATTGATGGATGTGTGTACTCTCTCTCTCTCTCTCTCTCTCTCTCTCTCTCTCGCTCTCCCAAAAAAAACCCAAAAAACACATTCTATCTACTCAGGTCTTCTGTCTAAAAGGCCTTGTGTTTAAAAATGATAAAAAAGAAAAGAAATAAAAAGTACATGCCATGATGCAAGGTTTGTAATAATTTATAATCCATTGTTTTTCTTTTTCTTTCTTTCTTTCTTTCTTTCTTTCTTTCTTTCTTTCTTTCTTTCTTTCTTTCTTTCTTTCTGTTGGTCACACCACACTTTCTTGATCTTTCCATAAGCAAAGGGAAAATATAAAGAGAAGTAAATAAATCAATCAACAACTTCATTCTTCAACATGAGAAAGAAAGAAAGTTAGAATAAAAATAATAATCTCACTGAAGACTCTCAGACCGGATGTTTGCTGGTTCATTCATTCATTCATTGTTTTTTTTTCTTTTCTTATTTTTTGTCGGTTTTTTTAAAAAAAATTATTATCATTTATTTCTGTAATAAACGGTTCTTTGGTTTTTGAGAAATTGCAAAAGAATAAAGTATGGGAAAAACGAGGAAGCACAAACACACAGATTAGAGTAATAAAGAAGAGCATATCCTACACAGATATCTAATTCATTTTAGCGGGTTTCCTTTATTTCCTCATGACATTTCCTCCAAACCCACTGAAGCAGTGGAGTGAATCACACGGAAACTTCTCCTCGGATCACAGACTGCAGCCGGAGCCGGAATCATCAGCCTTCATCCTTGGAATCTGTTAATTTATTCATTTTTTTGTAATATTGACCCAAATAAGCAGCAGAACTCCTCCCAGCATCTGTGCCATAGGACTCTCTCTCTCTTTCTCCCTCCACCCCCCAGCTCTCTCTACCTGTCTCCCTCTCCCTTTCTCTTTCTCTTTCTCTCTCTCTCTCTCTCTCTCTGGCCGGAGCTTTGATCCACCTCATATAGCACTTCAAAGTGGAGCTGAAATGAAAAGCAGTATATTGCCATTTCCACCTTGGCCTGTTTCTGTGCACAAAGAGAGATGAATAATATTCCGATCTCTCTCTTATCTCTGCCCAGAGCTCAGAAATGCAGAGGCTAAGACAATATATACAGTAGAATATTAACACTGTGTGAATTTATTATTGGGAATGAACAGATGACATGTTCTGAACTAATACAAACACAGATATGAAAAGGAAGGTGTGCAGAAAAACAGAGAGGTCAGAGGTGTGCAGCGGAACCGGGATCCTTCAGGACACCAAACAAGTAGCCTGAACAGGACATTTTACCTCTGAAGGGTTCCACCAAACGGACCATCTGAAGAACACTTTGGACTTTTTTCTTTTGCTAGAGTGTTTTATCTTTGTAAAGGATTTTTACCTTAAGGCTTCCACTGAACAGACTCCACCATCGCATGGTTCTCTAGAGAACCCTTAATGCTGTCCACAGATGGACAAGCTGGGAAAAGTCTCTCTCATGGGTTCTATGAACTGTGACTTTCTGAATTCTTTCCACTTTTTTTGAAAATAAAATCTGCTTAAACGTTGTTAATAGAACCCTTAAGGTTTTCAAGCCCAAGATCCATCTGTCTCTCTCTCTCTCTCTCTCTCAGAGCTGCACTATTAGCTGAGCTCTCTAGGTGGGAGGGGCTTATTCTGCATCTCCTGTCAATCACAGCCAATCTTTGAGCTCATGTATGTGGAAGAGGGCAGAGTGCAGTGGCTTGTGAAGATGCAGTTGTATGATGTCACGTGTCTCGTCTCAGACTGGGGAGAAACTAGGGAGAAAGGTTGAAAAAAAAGATGATGATGATGATGTTGATGCTGATATCACTACTGCATGCAGGTGCAAACAAAACGAATAAGTGCATGAGCGGGATTTAAAATAAACATTTCATTTCTACTCAAACTCAATTATGTACTTGACAAAAATATGTGTGTGTGTGTGTGTGTGTGTTCAGATACAGATATTTGAAGCATTAAAGAGATACTGAGACTAGCAATATGTTAGACTAAGCTAAGTGTGTGTGTGTGTGTGTGTGATATTGCTGACTCAGATCAATCAAAAGATCAAAAGGAAGGTTCCGTACCAACGAGTCTGTAACTTAATTGTTTCTTAATCTTCCATTAATCAGCGATGACTTCATCGTACAGTAATGCGATAAGAGCAAAGAGAACATTTCTCTCTGCGTTGGTACAAAACTGCAGAATAAGCAGGCGACAGCGATCCTCGCCTCCTTCAGATCTGCGCATCAAACTGGATCATTTCGCCTGCTTTGATAAAGCTGTTCAAAGAGTTCATTCCTCCACGAGTCAGCGCTGACACTCCTCCACTTCCCAACATACAGCTCTTTCTAATAAAGTCTGCTTGAAGTCACAGCTTAAAAGAAAATCTGGTGGATTTCCAAATTCGCAGCTCTGTTTGCTTTCAGCAGGACATCAGGACAAGCCTCTTTATTTGGATACGCTCTTACAATAAAAAGGTTTTTGTCCACGTGCCAGGGATTTATAGATCTCTTCGGTTCTCCGCTTCTCGCTTTCCAGTAAGCGTGGTTTTTCCTACTTAATGCACTCTAAATAATCCCTGGCTTTAGGAGTCGTACAGTGTGTTAGACAGAAATATATATATATATATATGTATATAATTACACCACAGTGCTGTGGAATTCTGGCTTCTGATTGGTCAGAAGGTGTTGATTAGGTTTTAAATGCAGATTGTTGCCAACAACTCGTTCCAGTTGATTTCACATCTATGGAAGGAGTCTCCAGTGTCACTTTTAAGCTGGACGTTTTCCGAAACCTTTAGGACAGAGGAGTTTGCCGCATTACTGTGCGTTTATAGCTGCTATAACTTCTCAGGTGTTTAACGTAACTAAAAATGGACAAAAAGTTTGATAGAAATTTTAAAAAATGACAACGACGTCCAATAGGAGAGGAGAAATTCTGGAAAAGATATGACATGACACAAGGAGAGAGTAGCTAGGAGGAAAGGAAGGATCATATCCTGTCACATGTGTGTGTGTGTGTGAGAGAGAGAGACAGATGTACTGTCAAGCAGCTCGAGTGTTCTGTCAGAGCTCACGCCTCACATCAGGACAGCGAGAGTTGCTCAGCTCTGCGTGAAACTATCAGCAGGAAGAACAAAACTTTGGAATTATTCGGGTTCTACGCTCGGCTGGAGTTCACTGATCTCGTATAATGTGATGCTAATTAGCATAACAAGAGAGAGCGGATTAGTTCTCGGAGAACCCGCGTGGTGCGTTCTTGCAGTTAAAGCCTTCATTTAATCCAATAATATTTCCTTTTTTATATCCCACACTGGTGAAGAACCGATCGAGCGTGAAACCGATATCACTGAGCGTATCACAGAGTTCTGGAAGGTTCTTCTACACGGTTCTAGCTTTCCCCTGTTCTGAAAGAGAGGGCTAGACCTCTCCATTAGCTTTCTAAGCATTATTCTTGTTTTCGTGGAATGCTTTCTGAAAGGGATGTATTTAGCTTGCATTTAGCTAACTATTGATGTTAGCAAAATAACACTAATCAGTGTTTGTGAGAACCTTGACGCCAAACAAGCTAGCAGTTTAACAGCACATCAATCTGTCTAGTAAACAGAAATAACTTTTTCTTAGCCTGCAACTGTTAACTAGCTAGCTAAAATCCCAACAAGAAGAAGTACAACTGGAAAAAAAACAAGTATGAAATGTTGGACAACTCTCGCAGCTTTTGCTTAGCTAGCAGAAGAGGGGCGGGGCTATCAGGTGCTGACGCTGGATTAGAAAATGTTTTTAAGATGGCCAACAACACTCCGGTGGACGAGATGTCTTTTCAATCAGCTCACATTGTGAGACTTTTTGTTCACTCTTTCAAAACCTCACCATATTCGTATGCTAAAGCTAACAGCACCACGTTACATGTGTTTTTCATCATCGACTGTGAAGTGGACTGTACTTCCTGTTTGAAAGGATGCAACCCTTCTAACATTCATATACTGGACTCTAGAGTGCATAGTGTGTAGTGGAAGTGCCTAGTGTACACTGTAGGAGGTCATTTGGTACACAGCTTGAGCTTTAATTCTATAAACTAGCTAACAAGCTGCACATTTTCTATCTAGCTAACGTTACAGCTTTCTGTAACACCTATTAGTTTATGATTTGATTCTATTTTATTCACTAATCATGCTTATCATTTGGGAGACTCCTCCATGTTGAGGGAATTTGAACTCCACAGGAAGAGTGAAACAGCGAGATATTTCTGGTTTTTTGTTCGCTCCAGTGCTCCGTACACAGAGAGCAACTTTTTATGTTATTTATTCTCTTTTGGCTTTAGGAATGAGAGGAAGATCAAAGCCGATTCAGATCCTGCCAGAGTTGCTGACCCTGCTGTCTATATCACTTGGCATTCAGCGCTGCCCTCTTTATTAGATTATTCATCAGGAAGCGAGCCTCGCCATCTCCCCGATCGATAGCGTGATGATGAATGGCTTCCTCTGGCTGTTCCTCGCGCTCATCTTCTCTCACCTGAGTCCCCACAGTAATGCTCCCCTGAACGCTAATCACAAATTGGGCCCAATGATCAAGGGAACGGGAATAAGCGTGGCGCGGCATGGAGGAATCTCTTCTCCCGGCTCGGGAACTTGACAGAAAATAAGGATGAGTTTGTCGGTAAGACAAGGATGAGGAGAAAGGATGAGATGAGGGTGACAGGTTCTGAGGAAACTCGTGAGATTCGCTGGTTAAAGAGAGAGCTGTCAGAGACCTCGCAGTGACGGCAGGATATTGGAGTTTTAGAGCAGAGGAGGTTGCTGGAAGTTCAGCTACGTGAAGATTTCTCACCGTGAATATCAAAACAAATTTGAGATGTCTGAGATTTTTTTTTTTTTTTTTCACTTCCACCAGCTTGAGTCGTGATCACAAACTCTGCTGCTGCTGCAGATCTGCTTCCTTACACAATCCAGGAAGAATAATTTAATATCATCACATTGCTCATTTCCAGGAGAGCAGATATTAGACCAGAACATCTATTTTAAACACCCGGGTTCAGATAGAGTAAAAATGTTATTGTACTTTACATCTACGCCGCTCAAGCTTTAATAATCGTTTAGATCTGAATAATTTGAATGAGCACTAATTAAAGGAAACATGAACTTAATTATGTAAATAAGCAGCATATTTATTAGGTTTATAAACATTTACAACGTTTATTCTATCCCACAAACATTGCATTTTCTTTACCAGCAGCTCAGATGGCGGTACAGATGCAAATCACGGTTCTAATATACAATCATCTCAATGGTAACGGCTAAGGAGGGTCTACATTTGTACATTATATTATTATATATTATACGTAAACGATAATTAGATCCAACTTGTTTCCATGAAGTTAAATGTAAATAGAAACTGATAAAAAACATGATGTTAGTAAACAAGGCAAAAATTGTGTAGCATTTATGGAAGGAGTCTCCATTGTCAACACTTCATAACAGCTTTCATTTTAATTTTTTCAATATCTTGAGGATGTTTTTTTATGCTTTTTTTGTCTCTTTAACTTAAAGACAACGTTAAAGAATGAAAAATGTAGTTTTACTCAGAGTTCAGGGGTCATCTTCCATCAGGTGAATTTGTACTTGTTTTTCTGTGTGCAGGGTTGCCAGATTGCGCATATATCCTCAGTGATTTGCAGATAAACTTCGACTGAGAAACACACACCCACCATTAGCTTGATAAGGTTCTTGTGTTGTGAGATTTGTGCTGAAACAAGCTGTTCTTTAAAGGTCAGCGTTACATTAAAACCTCTGTGCTAACTTTTTTCCATTCAGCTGACTAGCTTTCTTAAATCGATATAAATCAAATCAAATACTCTGGCTATGTCTGCGTTAAATACATTTTTCTCTACGTTTTTCACACTGAGGTGGTGTTTATGTCCAGCGAAAACTAAGCTTTTCTAACAACAAAAAAACCCTGAGGAAACAGTGGTAGTCACATGATGCAGTCATGTGACCCATTTGACTAGCAACCCAGAGGATGGTGGAGGATGCTGTAGCGCTATAGTTATACCTCATATCCATTTGATAGTGATAATGTCCCGGAATGTCAGGAAGTAAAAAGCTTATATCTATATATAATTAATTTATCAAAAGCAGCTGCTCTTAATTTACTTAAAGCATCTGGATGCATTTGAACAGCTGCTGCATTGTTTTTTTTTCTATTCAGATCGACGTCTTCCCATTGGTTTCTGACTTTTCAGACTCTCTGTAGAAAACTATTCAAATGTCCATACATTTGTATTGCTGTTCATTTTGCCGAATGTACAGCTGTGTGTGTGTGTTTGTGTGTGTTACTGCATCATTAACTCATAGACAAACAAAGTCAACCCAAGCTCAGGAGCTGATTCTAGATGTGAAGTGTTTTCCTGTTGTTTTTCACTACACGGCCCAAGGAATTGTCAGAGACTGAAATAAGAATAAATCTGTGAGAGGATCGAAACTAAGATGTTGAAAATGTCAGGTTTTATTTATAATTTACATCTACACGAGGTGAAACACTGGAACCATGCCACGCTTTATACCTCAGCTTCCTATTTCAGTCGATTTCTGAAGTGTGTGACCAGTAGACATCACCAGACACTGAGAATATTCCCTGGTGATGCTGTCAGCATGTATGTGTGTGTGTGTGTGTGTGTGTGTGTGTGTGCGCGTGTTGCTGACTGACTCTGTGCCAGTCCTGTAATGCAGTCATCTTCAGTTCCTTCACTACCTGCTTGCACATAGGTATATGTGTGTGTGTGTGTGTGTGTGAGAGAATTCTCTTACCATCAAGTGGAAAAAAAAACATAATAAAAATCCAAGAAAGTAAAAACATAATGCAATAAGTATATTTCTCACTTTACTTTGACCGTTAGGAGTAATTGGTGTGTGTGTGTGTGTGTGTGTGAGGGTGAGAGAGAGAGAGAGAGTTCTCATAAAATACAGGTATTTTTTTTAGATACTGTAATAATAAATATAAAAAAGAGCAGAAACACCTTGTCCTGTTCGGGTGTTTATGAGGACAACAAGACACAGTGCTGCTTAATTGGGACCTTATCTGGAATATCTGACATTATTGACCTTGTATAGCTATTTGGCAGGAACAACTGCTGATTTAAACTGCAGCCTTTACTGAAACATGTAGTAAGATTATTTGTGTGTGTGAGTGAGAGAGAGAGAGAGAGAGAGAGAGAGAGAGAATTATATTACAGTACAACATACAAAATGACCTTACAAAGCATTACGTTACAATTTGTTGTGTCCCCAAAAAATTGGACAAAAAAGTGTGTGTGTGTGTGTAAGGGGGTGGGGGGGGAATGATATTACATTAAAAGCATGTTCCCAACGTACAGTGTATGTGTGTGTGTGTGAGTGAATTTTGAGGTTTTTCTCATTTACAGTATTAAATTCATGTGAAAATCAAGATAAGCATAAACACCTTGTCATTTTACTGTTTATGAGGACACAAGTACCATAATATATGTTGTGTGTGTGTGTGTGTGTGTGTGACATTTGGGGTGTTTCTCATTTGCAGTAGTAAATATGTGTGATTATAAACATGAACATAAACACCTTGTCATTTTATGGTTTATGAGGACACAAATACAGTAATATACGAGTGTGTGTGTGTGTGTGTGTGAGAGAGAGAGAGAGAGAGAGAGAGAGAGAGGGAGAGAGAGAGAGAACATGATATTAAATTAAAAGCATATAAACTGACTTTACAAAGCATTATGTTACAATTTGTTGTGTCCCCAAAATACTGTGTGTGTGTGTGTGTGTGTGTGTCTGTGACTTGTGAGGCCTTTTTTCATTTACAGTAACGTCTTGTTATTTCATGGTTTATTTATAGGACGCAAGTACAGTAATATATGTTGTGTGTGTGTGTGTGTCTTAGAGAAAGAGAGAAAGAAAGAGAGAGAGAAAGAGAACACATTATATTTAAAAGCATATAAATGGACCTTACAAGGCATTGTGTTACAATTTGTTGTGTCCCCAAAATACTGTTTGTGTGTGTGTGTGTGTGTGTGTGAGATAACTCGAAGGCATACTAAACAGTCAAGGTGTTTAAATACAGCTAACATTTGAGGCAGATTCTAAAATGACGATGAAATAGTAATAAAGTATTTACCTTCGAACCTGACGCCAAGTCCGTAACGCTAAAGCGCAGTGAAGAGCAGGGAGTAAATTATTACTGCCTACACTGCATTATGCAAAACACACTGTCCTCATTTCCTCATTTATATGTTTGCATTTCCACATCAGAGAAGATTCATTTAAAAGCTGCTTATATAACTCTCCATGCCTTTTTTTTACTCTGCCTTTCATTTATGACCAAACGAATAAGTCAAAAAAAAAGTCTGAGGAGACGACAAGTCCGTATTTAAGCTCAGTGAAAGTTTCAGTTGAATAATGTTAACCTTTTGACCTTGTCTAATTCTGTTAATAAATAATAACATAGATTTGTTCCTTACGTAGCCAATGTCATACTGTCCACTAGAATTCCCTTACCCAATAAACAAACACACAAACAAACAACTTTCCTCATTTCCATTTTGCACAGCTTGACGACTATGTGTGATTTTTCCTTCAGTTTATTTTATATTTTATTTTAAGGCACATCCCAGCATACATCTGAATCCATTTGAAATCTGTGATATTAAAATTAGCACTTGCTCGACATCTAAAAACTCTTTGATCTCGCAGAATTGTAGAGAACGCCGATTCCTGACGGCGGATTCGTTTTCCTGAGAGCGTTATTAATGTTGTCGATTTCTTTACGGTACACTGCTGATTTTTTCCCCCCTGTAGGGCACTTAAAAAGGACATTAAAACTATGAAAGGAAAGAAAAAGAAAAAAAAAGAACACGCGTGTCACATTTGTACTTCTGCGAGAGCGGTCCGCTCCACAAGAAATTCAAATTAGATTCAAGGAGGAAACGATTTAAGCTGCCGCTTGACACTTGCACAAATCAACCAGACGAGTGTGTACGAGTACAATAGCAGCCTTTTCGCTCACCTTTAACATTCATCCAATTTAAGCAGACGTCTCTTCACCTTCAAGTCTTACTCCAGCGGTGTTTTTTACATCAGATCTGTCACGGCCATGTCGCCTGTCCACTGGGGGTTTTCTGATAAAATTGGGAGCCAGGAGCCACTCAAGATTCAAACTCTGTGATTAAATCTGTACTGCTGAACCTGGACGCTGAAACTCATGAAAAACTTGTGGAATTTAAATAGCTGAGAGAAAAAGTCGGTAGAGGCGTGGCCTCTGTATCTGTCAGTGTCAGTGAAGGAGGTGTGACCTCTATATTTTAGTTTTAGTGAAGGAGATGTGGCCTGTATATCTGTTAGTCTCTTTAAAGGAGGTGTGGCCTCTATATTTTAGTTTCAGTGAAGGGGGTGTGACCTCTGTATCTGTCAGTTTCTTTAAAGGAGGTGTGGCCTCTATATTTTAGTTTCAGTGAAGGGGGTGCGACCTCTGTATCTGTCAGTCTCATTAAAGGAGGTGTGGCCTCTATATTTTAGTTTCAGTGAAGGGGGTGTGACCTCTGTACCTGTCAGTGTCAGTGAAGGAGGTGTGGCCTCTATATTTTAATTTCAGTGAAGGGGGTGTGGTCTGTGTATTTTAATTCCAGTGAAGTAGGTGTGGCTGCTGTTTCTGTTAGTCTCAGTGAAGCAGGTGTGGCCTGTGTATCTGTCAGTCTCAGTGAAGGTGTGGCTTCTGTATCTTAGTTCCAGTGAAGGAGGTGTGGCCTCTGTATCTGTCAGTCTCAGTAAAGAAGGCATGGTCTCTGTATCTTTTAGTCTCAGTGAAAGAGGTGTGGCCTCTGTATCTTTTAGACTCAGTGAAGGAGGTGTGGCCTCTGTATCTGTTAGTCTCAGTGAAGGAGGTGTGGCCTCTGTATCTGTCAGTCTCAGTGAAGGAGGTGTGGCCTCTTTATCTTTCAGTCTCAGGAAAGAAGGCATGGCCTCTGTATCTTTTAGTCTCAGTGAAGGAGGTGTGGCCTCTGTATCTGTTAATCTCAGTAAAGAAGGCATGGTTTCTGTATCTTTTAGGCTCAGTGAAAGAGGTGTGGCCTCTGTATCTGTTAGTCTCAGTGAAGGAGGTGTGGCCTCTGTATCTGTTAGTCTCAGTGAAGGAGGTGTGGCCTCTGTATCTGTTAATCTCAGTAAAGAAGGTATGGTCTCTGTATCTTTTAGTCTCAGTGAAGGAGGTGTGGCCTCTGTATCTGTTAATCTCAGTAAAGAAGGCATGGTCTCTGTATCTTTTAGGCTCAGTGAAAGAGGTGTGGCCTCTGTATCTGTTAATCTCAGTAAAGAAGGTATGGTCTCTGTATCTTTTAGTCTCAGTGAAGGTGGTGTGTCCTCTGTATCTGTTAGTCTCAGTGAAGGAGGTGTGTCCTCTGCATCTGTTAGTCTCAGTGAAGGAGGTGTGGCCTCTGTATCTGTTAATCTCAGTAAAGAAGGTATGGTCTCTGTATCTGTTAGTCTCAGTGAAGGAGGTGTGGCCTCTGTATCTGTTAGTCTCAGTGAAGGAGGTGTGTCCTCTGTATCTGTTAGTCTCAGTAAAGAAGGTATGGTCTCTGTATCTGTTAGTCTCAGTGAAGGAGGTGTGGCCTCTGTATCTGTTAGTCTCAGTGAAGGAGGTGTGTCCTCTGTATCTGTTAGTCTCAGTAAAGAAGGTATGGTCTCTGTATCTGTTAGTCTCAGTGAAGGAGGTGTGGCCTCTGTATCTGTTAGTCTCAGTGAAGGAGGTGTGTCCTCTGTATCTGTTAGTCTCAGTAAAGAAGGTATGGTCTCTGTATCTGTTAGTCTCAGTGAAGGAGGTGTGTCCTCTGTATCTGTTAGTCTCAGTAAAGAAGGTATGGTCTCTGTATCTGTTAGTCTCAGTGAAGGAGGTGTGGCCTCTGTATCTGTTAGTCTCAGTAAAGAAGGTATGGTCTCTGTATCTGTTAATCTCAGTGAAGGAGGTGTGGCCTCTGTATCTGTTAATCTCAGTAAAGAAGGTATGGTCTCTGTATCTGTTAGTCTCAGTGAAGGAGGTGTGGCCTCTATATCTGTTAGTCTCAGTGAAGGAGGTGTGGCCTCTATATCTGTTAGTCTCAGTGAAGGAGGTGTGGCCTCTATATCTGTTAGTCTCAGTGAAGGAGGTGTGGCCTCTATATCTGTCAGTCTCAGTAAAGAAGGCTTTGCCTCTGTATCCTTTAGTCTCAGTATAGGAGGTGTGGCCTCTGTATCTGTTAGTCTCAGTAAAGGAGGTAGGGCTTCTGTATCTGTTAGTCTCAATGAAGGAGGTGTGGCCTCTGTATCTGTCAGTCTCAGTGAATGAGGTGTGGCCTCTGTATCTGTCAATCTCAGTGAAGGAAATGTGGCCTTTGTATCTAAGTTTCATTGAAGAAGGTGTGACCTCTATATTGGTCAGTCGCAGTAAAGGAGGTGTGACTTCTGTATGTGTTATTCTCAGTGCAGGAGGTGTGGCCTTTGTATCTGTCAGTCTCAGTGAAGGAGGTGTGGCCTCTGTGTCTTTTGGTCTCAGTGAAGGAGGCATGGCCTCGGTATCTTAGTTCCAGTAAAGGAGGTGTGGTCTCTGTATCTGTCGGATCTGCTATGTTTACACACACACACACACACAATGTATCTGACAGCATGCACCTTCAGGGGAAAGTTTGCAAATCTTAAAACATTCCTCTCACTATTATAACTCAAGAGAGAAAAATGAGAGTGATCTTTGGGCCCTGATCAAGCGTTTCAGAATCCTTCTAATCAACACAAAAACATGCTCATATATTAATCTTCATATTTTAACCTTAACCACAATCAGTTGAAGTTTAAAGTCAAGGTGTCAGGGCTAATTTTAAACTCGAGTTGCTGTAACAAGGAAAACAGTTTTAATTTAAAGCCTGTCAACTGTATCAAACTATATCATTACCTGCTCCGTGGAAAAAATAAAGGAAAAATGTCAGATAACTCTATTTATACTTAATGTGTTAATTGGTTTCTTTTTCTTTTATCATTTTCTTATTCTTATTTTTTTATTATTATTATTTTTGGAATCTATCTATAGATAGATAGAAAGATAGATAGACATATGTGGCCTCTGTATCTGTCAATCTCAGTGAAGGAGGTGTGGCCTCTGTATCTGTTTATCTCAGTTTTCTTTAAATCATCAGTGATTATAAGTTATTTAAATAGTAATTTAAATCTAAATACAATTTGTGAAGAGTTTATTCAGCTAAGAGTTTATCCGACTTCAGGCTTGTTGTGGGCGGGGCTTTCATGGATGGATTCATGGATGTCGCTTTCTTGTTCTTTGGCACCAACATTCAAGTGACTGAGAAGATCATCACACCAGTACAGTGAGGTAATTACAGACGTCTAGTCTTGTAGAAATCTGCGACATGTTCCTGTCCATCACCAAACTGGAAACAGGAAGTGATGTAAGTGTTTATTAAAAATCTCCTAATCAACCCTAGAGACTTAAACCTTAGAGACCTTATCATAGCAAATAACTACTACACCACCTGGGATTGGTTAACTGGGAAAAGACCAAAAGACACACAGGTTCGAGTTCTCCCAACAAGGACAAAGAGACGTGGATACTCTAAGACAAAAGTATATATATATATATATACACCTTTATTACACACATATAAAATTATCCAATGTAATAATCAATGGACGAGAATTTTATCAATGTAAAAGTATTTAAAATAGCCAAAAAGAAAAGAAATACAAAAAAACATGTTACAGTGACTTAAATCAACTTTATCAAAAAGTCAGCCATCAAGAGAAGCTGGGGCTTACCAATAGAGAGGCAGGCTAGGCACAGGGCTGCAATAATGCCCGTAAGGTTAAGTACTCAAACGTGCACCAAATCACTCACACAACAGTGAAATGCGGTACAACTCCACACCACACTTCGTGAACAGACGCACACCATTTCACAAAAGCAGCTAGCCTGCCTTCCCCCGGTCCCCAGTTCCTAGACAAAAAGAAAAAGAAATTAGCACAAAATAGCTCAGAGTAACAAAACACTTAAACATAAAAGGAAGGCAAATAAAGCCAAAGCATCAGCAAAAACAAACGTTAGTGCTGAAGCAGTAGCGCCGAAGCAAAACAGAAGCAAAGCAGAAGCAAAACAAAACAGAACAAAAGCAAAGCAGAAGCAAAACAAAACAGAACAAAAGCAAAGCAGAAGCAAAACAAAACAGAACAAAAGCAAAGCAGAAGCAAAACAAAACAGAAGCAAAGCAGAAGGAAAGCAAAACAGAAGCAAAACAGCAGTGCTGAAGCTGCAAGCCAGGCTGTAAATGATGCAAAGCCGAGGGCAAGAGGAAAAGCACACTCACAGGCTGATTAATTTACCTAAAATACAAACAGACATTAAAACAAAAATACAGCACATACCTTTATGGCGGGCACCAAAAAAATAGGTTTCACCTACCAAACAATGCAGACCACATCATCTGTCTGGCGGCCAGTCCTTTAACAGATTATATAGATAGGGGGAAAATGTCAATTCATACACCTAATAATCTGCACTTAACACACAAATAAGCGGAGAAACGGAAATCCACAAAGCGTGCAGGCAGCAGCAGTTGTCTATGGAGATACTAGTTAATAAAGTGCACAGTCACGAGTACAATGGCAGCCAAAGAGAAGCTTATCCATCAACCTCAGGTGCAACAAAGATCCAGGAGTAAACCCACTTCCCAAAGGAAATTAACATTATCTAGGAGATGATAACATGTCCACACATGCTAACAACCAAGAATGCAACACGCCAAACACATACCTCTAGTGCACGGCGACAGACTTCCAGAAACGCAACCTGGAAATAAAATGACGCAACACCTGGATGTTCTTGCAACGCCTTTTTATATCCCCCTAACTAGAGCCCAATAATGAGTAATGGGGGCATTACCGGAAATGAAAGTGAGCACACAACGAACTCTATTTCACTACATTAGGAAGAGTGGGTCGTTTCTGCACCTGATCGGGACTTCCCTGAGGTTTATGAGAAATCCAGACCAGCATTTTCATGAGCACCAGAAATCAGTACAGTGGATTTTTCTTCACCGAAACATGGAAATTCTCACAGAGTCTGAAAATGTGTGAAAGTTTAAAAATCGACTATAAAAATTCATTTGGATTCACAGCCAGATTATAAAGCAGCAACCTCTGGAGTCAATAAGAACTCATAATAAACAAACTGTGACCTGACTCAAACTCATGAAAACAAGTTCTGGACTTGATGTAATGCAGTAAAAGTAAAAATATGGCTACTTCCATGTGCCATTTGTAATTAGCTTTAAAACAGCTAAACCCAACTGTATTACCTGAAATCCGTTGCTTTAATCTCCAGACCTCGTGACCATCACTGACACAAAGCAGTACTGAAGGCTAGGTGAAGGGTGGAGTTAGTGTTATTAACATGAACAATTTTATTCCCACTGTATCAATGCAACAACTCCACCGGAATTCCGTGAGCTTCCTGGACTTGCTTGCATGTTTTCTAATTTATCAGCTCGATGACGCAGCTGAATCTGTGAGAACCTTCCTGAATGACACTTATTTAAATAAAAAAAGAGTCGCTGTGTTCGTACATGCAGGAAAATGATTAAAAACGTCACATTTTATCATCATTTCCTTTTAAAAAGCAAGACAAAGACTTATTATTACTGCCCCAGAGTCGCATCCCAACATCTCAGACTTCTAACCAGACCTGACGTTATCAAAACCCAATACAATTTTCATGTTAAATTATATTTATTTTTAGCCAAAATTGCATCGGTGTTTACTAATAAAAGTCCAACAAAGTGACTAACAGCAGTGGAGAAAGCTGCAGAGTCAACTGAATAAATATCAAGCGTTTGAATTTGAATGAAATTTACAGAGCGCAGACTGGCACTACGTCCTGAGAGCAGTTTAGTCATGCGTTTATATTATTTATTTTATTTCCTCTATAGAGAACTTTATCCTGTATTATTTTAATTTCTTGGAAAAGAGAAACATTTTTACGTCTATTAATCTGTTTGTCGAATCTGAATCTAAGATTCGTTTTCGTTTGTTTGCTAAGCAGACTATGAATTAGATTAAAATTTGTCTAAAGTCGTAACAGAAATTCGCTGTAAAAAAATCAATTCTTGGTCATGATTACTGAATAGAGGCTAACATAACGCTAACTAGTAAACTTAGCTACTGATTTTACATTAAAAAACACCAACTTTATTGACCTAGCTACCATCTACATTAATAGATAGCTGATAGAGTTAAAGTTAGTTCAGTGTCAGATTTATTTATCTGGCTAGCTTAGCTAATGGTGCTAACCTTGTCTTTATTAAGTTGACATCCTGATTAGCTTAAACGAAGAGTAATGGATTAACAGCAACATTCTGTTATCTGACTAGCTTAAGGTAACGTTGCTAAATTGTGGCAACTCTTTTACGCAAAGTACTAATTTAGCACTACGTTTCTAGATCAAATGTATTTTCTAAGCTCCGCCCCTTGCAGCAGGAAGTAGGACGCTGCGCTTTGGGTCACATGTATTGTTTATTTGTGAATAGAATATTTTTGATAAATAAAAGCTGCAGTTGTGTCTGTGTATTTTTTGTTCCCTGCTGTCGATGTGAGTAATTTGGATGTGTTCAGAGAGCGAGAGAGAGAGAGAGAGAGAGAGAGAAACAAAAAAAACATCAGAAAGCAGAGAGATGGAGAATGAAGGAGGCTCTCGATGCTCTCGATAGCAATCACACACCTCCTACACCACCCGCAGCAGCACTCGTTCAGCGGTAGACACTAAAGCTGCATTCATTATCCACTTCCCACTGCTGTGTGTGTGTGTGTGTAGAGATTCTGGTGAAAGATGGCTTCCCTACTGCAGCAGCAGGACCGTCCAGTTGCTCTCTGCTCATAGTGTGGACGCTAAAGGGTGATGGAGCTTAATGAGCTGTCGCCCCTTACCCAGCTCAGCACCTCCAGGCCTCCATAACACAGAGACAGAAGTGTCTCTCTCTCTCTCTCTCTCTCTCTCTCTCTCGCTTTTTTCTCTCTGGTTTACAAGTCTGTCCTCCACATCAATTTATCCTGCAGTGGCTCAGATTCAGAAGTGTGAGTAGACAGAGATCTGTGACTGCAAACCAAGAGCCAACAGGAAGAAAAATTAGAAACTGGCCTGAAAGGAAAACAAAAAAAAGGTGAGATTTTAGCAGCGTGTTCGTGAAGCTAGTGGGATTTAATGAAAAGGAAACCAAAGCCATGTTCGGATTCGAACCTCGTTGATCAGAGCAGATCTCTGTGTGTCTGGAAATGACACGATTCATCAACGTCACATGACTAGCTGTAAAAATATTTAATTAGCATTCATATTAATTACATTTTCTCAGCAGAAAACATGTCTTTATTTATTTATTGAAAAAAAAGATTAGCCGACTTTCACGCCTATTAGTATTTATTCAGTGTCTTTTGGTTTGTTTCCTAAACTTTTTACAACCTGAACCATAACATGCTAATTTCCTGTAAACTTCCTGAATTCTTCATGTTAATAACAAAATTAATTAAATTAAAACTCGTTTCCCTAGAAATCTTCCTCAGCAGGTTAACATATTGCTTGCTAGCTTACTAGCAAACTTGACTACTGATTTCACTTAATAAATAAAACGCAAGCTAAAGTTAGCTAGCTAGCATGCCAACTACATTTAATTAGCTTCATATCACTGATAGAATTCATGTCAGTTCAATGTCAGATCTGGCTAGCTTAGCTAAAGTACTCTATCATAGCTAAGCACTTATGGAAGTCTGACTCAAAAGACTAATTTTATGCTAACGAGATCATTTTGGGTGAAATGCTACAAAAATAATGTTATTACATCAAAAAACATCAGTTTATATAAATGTAAACCTCCAAGAAAATGCTGAAAAAGAGTGTTTTAGAGCTAAAATTCTTCAAATCCTAACCTTCAGAAACATTTCGCTAAACTCAGATTATTAGCTGTAACAGCAGACATGACACCTTTTTAAAAGATAATGTACACTATATTGCCAAAAGTTTTGGGACGTCTGCCTTTACCTGCACATGAATGTAATATGGAGTTGTCCCGCCCTTTGCAGCTATAACAGCTTCAACTCTTCTGGGAAGGCTTTCCACAAGGTTTAGGAGTGTGTTTATGGGAATTTTTGACCATTCCTCTAGAAGCGCATTTGTGAGGTCAGGCACTGATGTTGTCTGTCTCACAGTCTCCACTCTAATTCATCCCCAAGGTGTTCTATGGGGTTGAGGTCAGGACTCTGTGCAGGCCAGTCAAGTTCCTCCACACCAAACTCACTCATCCATGTCTTTATGGACCTTGCTTTGTTGGAACAGGAAGGGGTCATCCCCAAACTGTTCCCACAAAGTTGGGAGCATGAAATTGTCCAAAATGTCTTGGTATGAAGCTGAAGCATTAAGAGTTCCTTTCACTGGAACTAAGGGGCCGAGCCCAACCCCTGAAAAACAACACCTGAACTCAATGATTTGGAGGAGTGTCCCAATACTTTTGGCAATATAGTGTATTTCTGCACTTTAAAGGAGAATATATTTAGTTTGGAAACCTGTCCAGATTTGTTGCTAGCTAATTTACCGAGGAAGAAAAAAAAATCTAATCTTAATTTATATTCAGGTCAGGAAGTATTCCATCAGATCTCATGCTTGCACTCTGACATCCCTCAAGCGAGTGCTACTGGTTAAAGATGTAAATTCCATTCACATCAATGTGAGTTTTCTCGGACGGAAAAGACTTCTCTGACCTCAGCTGCGTCTCAATCAACTTCCTAAGTGGTGAGAATATATAGACGCTCATTTTTTAATAAAACATCATTTCTGTCATGCTACAGTTTTATATCATCTGATCAACCAAAACTGAAACCCCAGGACATATCGTCAGGTCTGGATTTCACTTCCTCACCAAGGTTTACTTAATAATGATGAGGTTTAAATGGAATGAGTGAATGATATGCTAGAGTTTAAGGGGTTAACTCCTCAGTGCTTCACTAAACACAGAAGTCTTAAACCTTGTGAAGGAGCCAGTGATGATTGTGGAGAAGAGGTTCAATGCAGATGGAAGTCCTTCATCAGCTGTGTGATTAACTCTCAGAACTTGAGCCCAAGTTATTTTTTTTTTTTTGTCCTTTGTAATTTAGTCTCTCACACTGTAATTACAGAAGGCGGGCTGAAGCTGTGCAGATATATCCTTATTTGATATGTGAATGCTAACTTGGTTATTAGCCTGTTACCCCGAACAAAAAAACCAGTGTGTGTCTCTTTAATTAGCGCAATTTTGACGAGTCGATCAGAGCAGAGTAGTGTGTGCGTGGTCTGAGACGGGTTTTAATGGCGGGACATTCGGAGCTTTATTTCTCTAAAGAAAGATATGACTAATAAAAAAAAATGGTTTAATTGCTTTTGTCTCCCATTGTTCTCGTGTTCCCTGCCACATTTGTTTGATAGTCTACAAGCCTGCTTTGTACAGTGAAACAGCCGCACTCGGAATGCCGAAATCCTCTGGATCCTAATTATCTGTGACTCATTTCAGAAAAGTTAAACACTTCATGAGTTATAAAATGGAGAACAGGGAGTGCAAAGAAATCTAGCTAATGAGATTCATTTGGGTTGGAAGGATCGAAAAGTGCGAATGGAACATGCTGTTTATTCGAGTTACCAGTCGTAGTGGTTTAGTTAGCTTACCCTCTGCTACAAACAAACAAACATGTAAATAAATAAATGAAATGAATTACTTGCTTATTTATTTATTTAGTAGTTAAGTTCTAATGCAAAACGTACCATTAATTAAAAATAAATTAATAAATAAACCTTGCAATATAATTACAAATAACATTTATTTATTTATTTATTTAGTAGTTAAGTTCTAATGCAAAACGTACCATTAATTAAAAATAAATTAATAAATAAACCTTGCAATATAATTACAAATAACATTTATTTATTTATTTATTTATTTAGTAGTTCGATTCTAATGCAAAACTTACCATGAATTAAAAATAAAAATAAAAAACATACCCTGCAATATAATTAAAAGCATCATGTATTTGTTTGTTTGTTAATTAATTAATTTATTTGTTAGGTTAAAACACAAAAAATGACCTCAAGATAATAAATAAATAAATAAATAAATAAATAAACCCAAAAAATTAAACTCATAAAAAGATAAATTTATTTATTTATTTATTTTCATTTCATTTCAAATATAAAAAATAAAATAATAAATAAATAAATAAATAAATAAATAAATAAATAAATAAGTGTATCTTTTTATGAGTTAAATTTTTTGGGTTTATTTATTTGTTTATTTATTTATTCATTCATTTATTTCAGGTTTTTCTGCTACTCAGGTTCCAGTTGGTATTTTAACAGATTCTTGTTTTGCTTTGTTTTTGTTTTGTTTTGTTTTTTTAAACAAAATTTATAATTGAAATGTAAGTTACTTTCTTTATGTGCTTTATCCTGGTCAGGGATCCTGGTGGATCTGAAGCTAATCCCAGGAATGCTGGCTGTGAGCATGTAGGAATACACCCTTGATAGAACACCACATTGTATTTTGAATACACACAAGTGCACACACACTCCTAGGAGGAATCTAGAATCATCAAATCTGCCATGTTTTTGAGTGCCAGGAGGAACCCTGAGAACCCTGAGGAAACCCCAAACATACACGAGGCGAGCACGTAAAGCTCCACACACACAATACATCAAGTTCTGGATCGAACCGGACACCCGAAGACCCTGGAGTCCCTGAAGAGCCTTATATTTTCTTTACTCATGTTCCAGATGGAATTTAATCTGAATTATTCTATATATATTTTGCTGCATTTCCAAAAATCTTCATTTTTATCATTACACATCATTAGAAATCCAGAAGATGGCAGAGAGCAAGCTCCAAACCCGGTTCACGGATGGAGCATTTTCCTAGCAGATGCTGAACAGAGCTGGTGATTGGCTGCAGATGGTGACAGATGGAGAAAAAAATCTTTCTCTGCAACATTCTGATCTGTGATTATGGCACAAACACGTCTGGTTAAGATGCGCTTTCATTGTGTGTATGTGTGTGTGTGTTTGTGTGTGTGTGTGTGTACGGTGCAACCCAAATTCTTCACAGAGCTGGTTGATGTTTGGATTCGAACCTGGAAAACACAGCTTCAGGAGGCGACACGTCGGGAAGAATATCACGTGAATTTCTACACATTTTAGAGCCCCATGGAATTACAAAGCTATTTATTTATATATTTATTACTGACAAAATGTGAGAACTGTTAATACTAACAAGTTAAAAAATTGCTTTTGATTTCCTTGACACTTGCTCAATTTATCAGATTAGGTTATAGGTTATATATATATATATATATATATTAGGGCTGTCAAAATTAATGTGTTAATAATGCGTTAATGCAAATTCATTTTAACTGCACTAATTTTATTAACGCGCGATTAACGCAGCGCACATTTTCTGTTTGACCCTTGGCCTTGCCTGTAGTTTGGGAAATGGGAGATGCAGCAGCAAACCGAAATTGAGAAAGAAAAATGTCTTCTTTATATATAAAACGATGTCTGATGGTCCTGTCGACAAAAGTCTGCATTTATTGTGGATGTGAATGAAGTTCTCACCGCAGCACGTCGAGTTTAAAACATCACTTGATGGCTAAGCATACAGCTGATACAGAGAGCTCTCCTGCCCCTCTCCTGCCCCTCTCCTGCCCCTCGCCAAAGGCAGACAACACTAGATTGTTTTCAGTGGAGATGTAATGTGAACCTGTGTTCTGTTCTTTTCTTCATGTGTTTGTCATGAACAAGTTATTTGAAAAACATGTCTATGTTCTTTATGCTCTATATTTAAGGTGGTTTCAGTAATACATGTACACTTTGCATGTTTAGAAGAAGTGATCTGAAAATGTTAACAGGCTTGTTAATCGCTCAGTGCAAATAAAGAAGTAATTGTTTTCTATGTTCTTTTTTTCATATGTTTAAGAGACATGAACAAGAAAAATATCTATGACCTTTGAAACATGTCTAGTCTTCATGCTCTATGTTGAATATGGTTTCACTAATAATAAACAACATACATTTCAATATTTGTCCATGCCCATGTTGATTAGAGTATTAAAAACTAAAAAAAGTATTAATTTAAATTACATTTAGAATGGATAAAAATGTGTGATTAAGTTGGGATGAATCACGAGTTAACTCATGACAATCATGCGATTAATCGCGATTAAATATTTTAATTGATTGACAGCCCTAATATATATATATATATATACTACTCACAAAAAGTTAAGGATATTGGGCTTTCAGGTGAAATTTCAGGATGCACCTAAAATGCACTATAACCTTTCCAGGTGAACTTAATTTGACCTTCTCTACACTTTTGAATGCACATGTCCAACTGTTCAGTGTTTCAGTACTTTCTGCAGAACTTGCTGTTCTCTAACAAGGTGCTTAACGGCAAAATTCACAACTGGTGTTTGATCCATGAATCGACCAATAAATTTTCTGGTTCCATTAGAATTGGTATTTAAACAGTCCTCTTCATCATGCTGTTCACATTTTGACATCATGAGACCAAGACCACACCTAACAATTGATCAACAGTACCTCACCATTGTGAGGCTTCAAACAGGATGTTCTCAGAGGGAAGTGGCCACTGAGCTTAGAGTGTCACAGAGTGTCATCAGCAGGTTGTGACAGAGATACAGAGAGACTGGAAGAGTCACAAAAAGGCATAGAAGTGGACCTTCTTTGGCCACATCCCACGTTGATGACCACTTCATTGTGAACAGTGCCCTGCGGAACCGGATGATGAATGCCACTCAACTCCAGGCACATTTAAGGGAGGTGAGAGGAACCCAAGTGTCACGTCAGACCATTCAAAACCATTTACATCAGCGTGGTCTGCGTGCTAGACGACTTGCAAGGGTACCTGACCACACCTCCAGGCCAGGGAGCTTTTACGCTGGACGAGGGACCAGTGAGCCTCAGTGCTTTTCTTTGATGAAAGTCGATTCACGTTGAGCAGAAATGATGGCCGCCAACGATGTTGGAGACGTCAAGGAGAGCACTATGCATCAGCCACTGTTGTGGTGGTGTTACAGTCTGGGCAGGTGTGTCCACTCAATACAGAACTGCCCTACATCTTGTGAATGGTACAGTGTCAAGCCAATACTACCTGAATAACATCATTAATCCAGTCATGGTGCCCTTGCATGAACAACACAGGCCTAATTTCATCTTCATGGACGACAATGGTCCAGCTCATGGAGGTCGCATCATTAGGGAACGGCTCCTGGAGGCTGAGGTACCTCAAATGGAGTGGCCTGCACTTTCTCCAGACCTGAATCCCATAGAAAACCATAGAGTTGCCATATAGAGGCTCGTAACCCTGCACCCCAGAACCTCAATGACCTGAGGGCCGCCCTTCAAGAAGAGTAGAATGCCATGCCTCAGCAGACAATAAGTCGACTCGTGAACAGCATGAGACACTGTTGTCAAGCTGTAATTGATGGTCAAGGGCACATGACAAATTATTGAGACATTGACATTTTTTGTTGTGGATGCTGTTGGCTTTTGTTTCAATAAATTGTTTGAGATGAGGAAATCACCATTGCATGCTTCTACTTCAATGCCCTACTTTCATGATATAATATCATTGTAGTGTGAACTTTTTACATTTTCCATAAATTTCACGCAAAAGCCAAATATCCTTAACTTTTTGTGAGTAGTGTATGTATATATATACACTACTCACAAAAAGTTAAGGATATTTGGATTTTGGGTGAAATTTAAGTATTATATCATTTCCTCGCTCCTAAATATTCCACAGTCAACTGTCAGCTGTATTATAAGAACGTGGAAGTGTTTGGGAACGACAGCAACTCAGCCACGAAGTGGTAGGCCACGTAAACTGACGGAGCGGGGTCAGCGGATGCTGAGGCGCATAGTGCGAAGAGGTCGCCAACTTTCTGCAGAGTCAATCGCTACAGACCTCCAAACTTCATGTGGCCTTCAGATTAGCTCAAGAACAGTGCGCAGAGAGCTTCATGGAATGGGTTTCCATGGCCGAGCAGCTGCATCCAAGCCATACATCACCAAGTGCAATGCAAAGCGTCGGATGCAGTGGTGTAAAGCACGCCGCCACTGGACTCTAGAGCAGTGGAGACGCGTTCTCTGGAGTGACGAATCGCGCTTCTCCATCTGGCAATCTGATGGACGAGTCTGGGTTTGGCGGTTGCCAGGAGAACGGTACTTGTCTGACTGCATTGTGCCAAGTGTAAAGTTTGGTGGAGGGGGGATTATGGTGTGGGGTTGTTTTTCAGGAGCTGGGCTCGGCCCCTTAGTTCCAGTGAAAGGAACTCTGAATGCTTCAGCATACCAAGACATTTTGGACAATTCCATGCTCCCAACTTTGTGGGAACAGTTTGGAGCTGGCCCCTTCCTCTTCCAACATGACTGTGCACCAGTGACCAAGGCAAGGTCCATAAAGACATGGATGACAGAGTCTGGTGTGGATGAACTTGACTGGCCTGCACAGAGTCCTGACCTCAACCCGATAGAACACCTTTGGGATGAATTAGAGCAGAGACTGTGAGCCAGACCTTCTCGTCCAACATCAGTGTGTGACCTCACAAATGTGCTTCTGGAAGAATGGTCAAAAATTCCCATAAACACACTCTTAACCTAAACACTAAACCTTGTGGACAGCCTTCCCAGAAGAGTTGAAGCTGTTATAGCTGCAAAGGGTGGACCGACGTCATATTGAACCCTATGGATTAGGAATGGGATGTCACTTAAGTTCATATGCGAGTCAAGGCAGGTGAGCGAATACTTTTAATAATAATAATAATAATAATAATACATTTTATTTATAGGCACCTTTCTCAACACCCAAGGACACCAAACAATGAGTTATAAAACAAAGCACATAGAAACAATACGACAAAAAACAAGCAACAATAACAAAAAAAAAATACAGAAGACTTTGACTGTGTGAGAGGGCAAGTAAGATTTAGGAAGAGTAAGCAAGCTTAAACAGGTGAGACTTGAGTCTAGATTTAAAGATAGACAGAGAGTCAAGGTTACGGATGTCTGGAGGTAAAGAGTTCCAGAGCCAGGGAGCAGAGCAACAGAAAGCCCTCTGCCCCATGGTGGCGAGACGAGCAGAAGGCACAGAAAGATGAAGAGAAGAGGCAGATCTAAGAGAACGAGAGGGAACATGAATATGGAGAAGATCAGACAAGTAAGAAGGGGCAAGATTGTGAATAGCTTTAAAAGTGAGAAGAAGAATCTTAAAGTCTCTGCGAAGCTTGACCGGACGCCAGTGAAGCTGCTGCAGAACCGGAGTGATGTGGTGAAATTGGAGTTTTAGTGATGATACGAGCTGCTGAGTTTTGAACCAGTTGAAGTTTAAGAAGAGATTTATGAGAGAGACCAAAAAGAAGGGAGTTACAATAGTCAATACGTGAGGTAACAAGATTGTGAACAAGAATAGCAGTAGCATTCTGTGTAAGGGAAGGACGAAGACGGTTGATATTACGTAGATGGAAATACACAGACCGGGTAATGTTATTAATATGTGATTGAAATGAGAGTGTACTGTCCAGGAGGACACCCAAACTCTTAACCTGAGTAGAAGGGGAAACAATAGAATTGCCAATAGAGAGGGAGAAGCTATTTATTTTAGATAAAGTTGATTTAGTACCAATTAAAAGAAATTCAGCTTTCTCACTATTTAGTTTGAGGAAGTTGGAAGAGAACCAGGATTTGAGTTCATTAAAGCAGTCAAGAAGAGAGGAAGGAGGGAGGGTAGCATTAGGTTCGCTAGAGTAATAGAGTTGGGTGTCATCCGCGTAACAGTGGAATAGAATACCGTATTTTCGAAAGATATTGCCAAGAGGAAGAAGGTAGATGATGAAAAGAAGAGGTCCAAGGACAGAACCTTGCGGGACTCCAGGGTTAACAGGGGAAGATTTGGAACTAAAAGAGTATAATTTGATGAACTGCGTGCGCTCTGATAGATATGATTTAAACCAGTCAAAGGGGGTGTTAGTAATGCCAATTGAGATAAGTCGATTAAGAAGGATGGTATGAGAAATGGTATCAAAGGCCGCACTTAGATCAAGAAGGATAAGAATGGTGACTGAACCAGAATCAGCTGCCATGAGAAGGTCATTAGTAATTTTTAAAAGGGCAGTTTCAGTGCTATGTAAAGGGCGAAAACCAGACTGGAAATGTTCATACAAGTTATTACAAGTTAAATGAGAATGAAGTTGAGAAGCAACTATTTTTTCAAGGATTTTTGAAAGAAAATGTAAGTTGGAGATAGGGCGGAGATTATTGAAATTACTAGGATCAGCACCAGACTTTTTCAGAATTGGAGTAATAGCTGCAGTTTTAAGTGGGACAGGAACAATTCCAGTAGTAAGAGAGGAGCAAATGATAGCAGAAATAAGAGGAATCAGAGAGGGAAGACAGGCCTTGACCAGAACAGTGCGAAGCGGATCCAGCGAACTAGTAGAAGACTTAGACTTATGCATAAGATCTGAAATATCTGAATTGGTAGGAAACTGGAAAGCGGAGAAAGGATAAGGAATAGGGTAAGATTCAGAAGAACTAGTAAGGGAGGATGTCATATTTTGGCAGTATAGCTGCTTGAGCCGATTGAATCGAACATTGTAACTAATTAGGACAGAATGCAAAAAAAACAGCATTGATTTAAATGTCAATTTTCTGAGAAATCGTCACCGTAAACCAACTGACATTTTGTGGCTTGTTAGCATGACCATAGCGATATCTCCATGATGGTTAAAATGTCACGCAATTGAAAATGAGAAATCCATGATTGTACAAAAGTACAAAGGTGATCATTAGAGGAACCTTAACAACATCTGGCATGAAGAAATGAAGGAAAAAATATTCACACACTCCCCAAGAGATAAGAAGATGAGCAGAAGGACAGAGCTGGTCGATGTGATGAGGGAATATCGATGATGTGATAAATTCAGAGTTTTATTCAGTAGTAATTACACACTCACTCGAAGTGGTTCCATGATGTGAGGTTTTATTTATTTATTTATTTATTTTTTCTATCGCTGAACCTCCTCCCGGGATCACTCGGCGAGATTTCCGTCGTCTCGTCTTGCCCCACCCCTAGGAGGTAAGTGCGGTTGCGGTAAAAACACCGATCTGGAGTGCTGATGAATTGTCTGAGGAGGTTTATAGAGAGGACTGGATGTGCGTAGTTACAGATGAGAGAGCGATAGCGCTGAGAGGAACGACGTTGTTTGAGAGAAAGGAAGGAGATAGATGAGATTTCGCTCAGGCTCTGTGGGAGTCAATTGCGAAAGCGGAAAAGCTGCCAGCCGTTGAGGAAAAGTCTAAATCCAGGGCCATGAGTGAGACGTGTTCAGAACAGACGAGCATAGTCGGGTCACCCGGGGCTCGGACGCTGATGTCTGGACGGGATTCGGTGCTGCGTAGATGAGCCTGAATTAAAGAGAGTGTGTGAAATATGGGCTGAACATTTAGTGTGTGTGTGTGTGTGTGAGTGAGGACTCTAATGTTCTGAATTATGGATGGATTGCAGTCGAGAGAGTGTTTTGGCTGAAGGGGGATGAGAAAACAGCACGGTAATAATCAGGGTAGGAGGTTACGAGGGTGGGGACGAGACTCGCTGAGTAAGAGGCAGAGATTTGCTGAACTGACTCGGACCTGAGTCACGAGTCGGGAATATATAAAATAAATAATAATAATGACTAGACAAGTACATTTTTTAAAGAAAATGTGAGTGGTGCTTGCCGTTGCAAAACTCGTCCCTGGTCAGATAGGGCGCCCAAAGTGTCGGGTGTGAGTGGACAGATAGTGTGCCAATACTATTAGAGGCATGTATACAGAGAGGGTGCCAATACTTTTGGAGGCGAGTGGATACGTGCAAGTTATGTGACTTATGTATGTGCTGAGTGTTTCGATATGTCACATGTCCATGGCGCAAAAATTTTGTGATTCCTCTTAATTTCAGCGTTTTCATGCACATGACATCACATGATGTCATCAGAATACTCATCAAGCAGTTTTCCTCAATGCACTGAATGTTTTGATATGTCATATAGGTAATTTCGTGATTTCAGTTAATTGAGGGTTAACATTGGGAATTTTTGGGGCATTCGATTGCCCGTATTGGGAAAACAATCAGTAATTCCGATTGCTTATAGAAAATTCATAGCACAATCCCGAATACGAGTTACGGGACAAAATTTGTATGGAATCAGAATAATAATAAGTGTGAGAACCGCCAGAGGGAAACAATCTGTAGCAAGTAGTGTAGCAATTCTGCCACCCAACCGGCAGAGGGAAACATCATCGGAATACTAACAATTCTGGCTCATGCCTTAGCTACAAGGCTCTTTCCTCTTCCTGTTCTGCCTTTGTGTATGACCAGGTTTTGTTCTTCGTTTTTGCCCTTCGTCTTTGTCTTTGGATTTGTTTGCATCACAGACTGATTATTTCCGACTCTGTTTTGCCTAGCATTTTGGATTGTTTGCCTTCGGAGTATTCTCATTAAACTTCTACACATGGAATCTACCGACTCTTTGTTATAGATTGTAATAGTGTGCTTTGCATAGCAAACACTGCTAATAATAATAATAGCTCAAGGTCGCATCAGAATGTAGATCAGTACTCCAATGTAGATAGTCTGTACTACATTCACAGTGAGCAGGTGGACACGGGAAATCAAATAAAGAAATTTGACTTGGAGCTTCAACACATGACCAGTGTCCAGTGAACACACACACACACACACACACATTGCTCGTAGCATTATATCTGATTTCTCTTTTAACAATAAACCTTCATGATTGTGTTGCTAAGCTACTTTACAGAAAGAACAACACCTCTTTAGATCCCTCGTGAACATCCGGAGATGCTCTTCATTACACTGGAACTCACTCGGATATGGAAACGATGCTAAACGGCATCTTACTGATTTATTACCTCGCCTTCAGATTAGCAAGCCACAAAACGACGATCCACTGAATGTTTTCAACAAACTGCTGTTTCAGCTACAAGCGAGAAGCAATGTTTAAAACAAGATTTTGTCAAATCCAAAACTCCTAGGTCCTAAAACTTCTTATGTTCAGATGTTTCTTCAGTTCCACCCTCACAACTTTAGCTTACGGCTTAATGGATAGCAACAGAAGGAAAAACACACACACACATCAATGTTGTTCGTCTCTCATGAGCCCTGTTCTGTGATTAAACGCACACAGATACTTAAGGAAGGAGCAGAGATCACAGGTGCCCCTGGTGAGTACATGTAGCTGGTACTGTTAGCTCGCTTTGCTAATCAAATCGAAAAACAATGCTAGCATGCAGCATGTAGCGGATAAATGATACAGCGGAAACTACAAGTGACTTGTTGCTTGCTAGTTCATGTTGTTTGGCACCACTACAATTACACACACTTACACACACACACATTCTGCTCTGCTTTATTAGCACTGCTTTTGCAGAGGAAGTACCACAAAATCAGCAGCTTTTTGAAAATGGCTAATCCACTAACAGTATCAGATGGTTGTGCCGGGCAGGTGGTCAGCTGTAGCTAATTTTTTATACGAAGCACGCTGCCAGGACTCCGTCGGCCTACGCTGCCGTGTCCAACAAGTTCAGCCAACATGCCGAGTCTGCAGCGAAACCGGCTGCCCAGCGCAGAACGCAGCCTCAAGCCTTCCCCATGACATTTACGCTCATCAATATTCAAAGCGCAGCTTCTTTCCCAGATTTGCATCCGAATATTCTGTTTCAGCGTATATTGACGTTCCATCTTGGCGTGTAAACGGTTTTCTAGGTGAAATGCGAGGAGAAGAAACAAAAAACGTGAGCCAGAGACGACCTCGCGGTTCAAAGGCGAGCATGTGCGTACTGAGTCGCGAGTTGAGTCGAAGCGAAGTCATCTCCACCAGGACGGAACGGGAGAATCGAATTCTTCTAAATTCATAAAATAAGCTTTCTCTTTTTTTCTTTTTTACCCTGCTGACATTTAGAAAATTGTTATTCTGAGCTCCTGCGGCTAAATTAACCCCAGGAGGATAGACTGGACCGCCAGGAGTACAAATCTAGCCCAAACTAAACTAAACATGGAATTAAATCAAATTAGGCATGCTGATGGAGATCAGATAAGCACAGCCATGACTTCTTGTTGTGGTTTGGTGGAAGGTGGTGAGGAATAACGGTGATAGGGTGTCGCTTTTAGCCATGCTGCCGTGTCACGGGCCTTAATGAGGTGCACCGGCTCCGAGTGCCGGGGTTCACCGTGTCCCTTGGGGGGGAACGTCGCTGCTCGCTTGCTTCGGAAAAACTTTTAATGAAGCTTCAGAAGTGTTTCTGTGAACTTACAGGGAGAGAGAGAGAGAGAGAGAGAGAGAGAGAGAGAGAAAGTGATGAAAGACACAGTGAAATTCAGCACTGAAATGTTTTAAATGTAGTAATACACACGTTTCTGTCCTGACTTTATAATCCCTCATTTTTCATTTACATCACAGCACAGGGCATTGCTGCGCTCCCATTGGCTGGCAAGCTCGCAGGTTTATACTCGCGTGTTCAGTGTCACACGTTATAACGTAGTAACAGCGCATTCACGGGAATGTAAACAGATGTCGATTTTGAATTGTTGATATGATTTTATTGGACTTTTTTATGGAAGGAATTTCCAGTATCAGAGGAGATGTTAAAGCTGTTAAAGATGTTAAAGGAATGTGGTTGTAGCTGCGATAACTTTAGCGATGACTCGTTTCTATGAGGTTAAATGTAACAATAAACGGATAAAAAGCATCATTATTTTTAATGATTGTTGTATAAGAGGAATAAAATCAGAAAATCAGGAACTCCATCAATTTACCCAGTTGTTGTTGTTGTTATTTATTATTTTGTAAAATACCTGCAGGGTTGCCAGATTGGACTGAAAATTTCCATTCCAACTACAGCTTAAACTTTGCCCATTTAAAAAAATATCAGCCCAAAAATGCATACTGTGATAATTAATACAATATCAAACAGAAAAACCCAGAACAAATGGTTTAGTGCAAAGGGCACTATTTAGACACACACTCACACACACTATGTTAGCTACCTGTATATGTTTTATTTAATTATCAAACATGACATCAGAATTTTAGAGCAGAATAACAGCGTATAAACACGCTTGCCTTTTTATAGGGATTTAAGGCAGAGAATCTTGCCAGAACTGATGAGAATGTCTCTTGAAATATTATAGAACAGATCGTTCTCCCATTCTTTTCACTAGGACTTTCTAGATTTCCCTCACTTTGGCATGATGATAATAAAACACTTACAGCTTTGCTAATAACTTTGTCATATCTGCTTATTGAGTACAATGATTCCAATAACGCGCTAATCAGGACTAAAGTCTGATTGGACAGGACTCTCCTCAACCTTACTGGCTAAAAACTGACCCATATTATTAGAACGTCAACATTACATAATATACTTTATTGTAAAGTTTGTTTGAATGGAAAATATGTTTATAGTCAAAAATAAAAACCCTCCATTTGTATCAAAAACCATCCCCAATTTGATTAACCTGCAACAATGTACTTTTTCTCCATTAGACAAGACCAAAAGGAGCCCAATTGGGCAGGAACCCTCCCAATCTGGCAACACTGTGTCAATTATTTGAAACGTAAAGGCTTCTTGAACTCCTGGCTAATTCTCTAGATCTGATATTTGATATTTTGTGAAATGTGACCCGAACTGAAACACAAATCTGCCTTCAGAAATTCTAACAAGCTTTCGAATGAACAGCTACACATCACATTCATTCCTTTAATTAGTGGTGTATAAATAAATATCACCAATATTTTTTCTTTTTCTGTATAATCCTCAGTCGGTTATGAGAAAACTCATGAATACATTCATTGAGTGTTTTTATTTTTTCTTTCAGCCATGCTCTGTAAATAGTGTCGTTTTCCCAAGCCAATTCATGCTGCCTTTTTTCTTGCATAATTAGTTGTGTGCTTTTTTTTTTTAACTATTTGTTTATTTTTTTTTTTTCCAGCTTCTGGACTCTCTCATACACACACTCTCCTGAGGTTCTTTGATATGAATTATTATTATTATTATTATTATTATTATTATTATTATTATTATTATTATTATTATTAATCATATACATGATAAAAAAAAGAAGTGTGTACATTATAAAATGATATCACAGAGCAGAATGTTGTAGGATATTAAATTATATAGTTTTTAAATATATTTAATAAAAAGTCAGGAAATATACTAATTATTAGTATGCTCAATTTCCAAAAAAAAAAAACATTTCCTTTTTTTAAAGGCAAATGTTTATTTTTGTAATTTTTAGGTTTTATTTCTTTTTTTTCTTCTTCAGGGTTTATTTTGTATTTACAGATATGAATAAATAGAAGGAATTATATTTTTTAAGGTTAAGGTTATTTATTTTTTTCTTCAAGGTTTATTTTTTTTCTATTTACAGTTATTTGAAACTAGCAAGAAAACATTTGAACAATTTTTCTTTTGAGTAAATGCAGAGGTTTATTCTTAAAAAGTATGAAATGGAAGATTTTTTATTCAATTATCTAATTAAGTAATTAATTCAGAATTTATGCATTTCTTTCTTTTTTTTATTAATTATACATAGATTCCTATAAAATATTCAATAATTCAATTAAGGTGAATTAATTATATATATATATATATATATATATATATATACACTATATTGCCAAAAGTATTCGCTCACCCATCCAAATAATCAGAATCAGGTGTTCCAATCACTTCCATGGCCACAGGTGTATAAAATCAAGCACCTAGGCATGCAGACTGTTTTTACAAACATTTGTGAAAGAATGGGTCGCTCTCAGGAGCTCAGTGAATTCCAGCGTGGAACTGTGATAGGATGCCACCTGTGCAACAAATCCAGTCGTGAAATTTCCTCGCTCCTAAATATTCCACAGTCAACTGTCAGCTGTATTATAAGAACGTGGAAGTGTTTGGGAACGACAGCAACTCAGCCACGAAGTGGTAGGCCACGTAAACTGACGGAGCGGGGTCAGCGGATGCTGAGGCGCATAGTGCGAAGAGGTCGCCAACTTTCTGCAGAGTCAATCGCTACAGACCTCCAAACTTCATGTGGCCTTCAGATTAGCTCAAGAACAGTGCGCAGAGAGCTTCATGGAATGGGTTTCCATGGCCGAGCAGCTGCATCCAAGCCATACATCACCAAGTGCAATGCAAAGTGTCGGATGCAGTGGTGTAAAGCACGCCGCCACTGGACTCTAGAGCAGTGGAGACGCGTTCTCTGGAGTGACGAATCGCGCTTCTCCATCTGGCAATCTGATGGACGAGTCTGGGTTTGGCGGTTGCCAGGAGAACGGTACTTGTCTGACTGCATTGTGCCAAGTGTAAAGTTTGGTGGAGGGGGGATTATGGTGTGGGGTTGTTTTTCAGGAGCTGGGCTTGGCCCCTTAGTTCCAGTGAAAGGAACTCTGAATGCTTCAGCATACCAAGACATTTTGGACAATTCCATGCTCCCAACTTTGTGGGAACAGTTTGGAGCTGGCCCCTTCCTCTTCCAACATGACTGTGCACCAGTGTACAAAGCAAGGTCCATAAAGACATGGATGACAGAGTCTGGTGTGGAGGAACTTGACTGGCCTGCACAGAGTCCTGACCTCAACCCAATAGAACACCTTTGGGATGAATTAGAGCGGAGACTGAGAGCCAGACCTTCTCGTCCAACATCAGTGTGTGACCTCACAAATGCGCTTCTGGAAGAATGGTCAAAAATTCCAATAAACACACTCCTAAACCTTGTGGACAGCCTTCCCAGAAGAGTTGAAGCTGTTATAGCTGCAAAGGGTGGACCGACGTCATATTGAACCCTATGGATTAGGAATGGGATGTCACTTAAGTTCATATGCGAGTCAAGGCAGGTGAGCGAATACTTTTGGCAATATAGTGTATATATATATATATATATATATATGAACTTAAGTGACATCCCATTCCTAATCCATAGGGTTCAATATGACGTCGGTCCACCCTTTGCAGCTATAACAGCTTCAACTCTTCTGGGAAGGCTGTCCACAAGGTTTAGGAGTGTGCTTATGGGAATTTTTGACCATTCTTCCAGAAGCGCATTTGTGAGATCACACACTGATGTTGGACGAGAAGGCCTGGCTCTCAGTCTCCGCTCTAATTCATCCCAAAGGTGTTCTATCGGGTTGAGGTCAGGACTCTGTGCAGGCCAGTCAAGTTCATCCAAACCAGACTCTGTCATCCATGTCTTTATGGACCTTGGAAGGTCCTATGGAAGAAGTAGGGGCCAGCTCCAAACTGTTCCCACAAAGTTGGGAGCATGGAATTGTCCAGAATGTCTTGGTATGCTGAAGCATTCAGAGAATTCAGAGAAAGAGTTCCTTTCACTGGAACTAAGGGGCCAAGCGAGGAAATTTCACGACTGGATTTGTTGCACAGGTGGCATCCTATCATCCTGTTGCACAGGATGCCACCTCTGCAACAAATCCAGTTGTGAAATTTCCTCGCTCCTAAATATTCCACAGTCAACTGTCAGCTGTATTATAAGAACGTGGAAGTGTTTGGGAACGACAGCAACTCAGCCACGAAGTGGTAGGCCACGTAAACTGACGGAGCGGGGTCAGCGGATGCTGAGGCGCATAGTGCGAAGAGGTCGCCAACTTTCTGCAGAGTCAATCGCTACAGACCTCCAAACTTCATGTGGCCTTCAGATTAGCTCAAGAACAGTGCGCAGAGAGCTTCATGGAATGGGTTTCCATGGCTGAGCAGCTGCATCCAAGCCATACATCACCAAGTGCAATGCAAAGCGTCGGATGCAGTGGTGTAAAGCACGCCGACACTGGACTCTAGAGCAGTGGAGACGCGTTCTCTGGAGTGACGAATCGCGCTTCTCCATCTGGCAATCTGATGGACGAGTCTGGGTTTGGCGGTTGCCAGGAGAACGGTACTTGTCTGACTGCATTGTGCCAAGTGTAAAGTTTGGTGGGGGGGGGATTATGGTGTGGGGTTATTTTTCAGGAGCTGGGCTTGGCCCCTTAGTTCCAGTGAAAGGAACTCTGAATGCTTCAGCATACCAAGACATTTTGGACAATTCCATGCTCCCAACTTTGTGGGAACAGTTTGGAGCTGGCCCCTTCCTCTTCCAACATGACTGTGCACCAGTGACCAAAGCAAGGTCCATAAAGACATGGATGACAGAGTCTGGTGTGGAGGAACTTGACTGGCCTGCACAGAGTCCTGACCTCAACCCGATAGAACACCTTTGGGATGAATTAGAGCGGAGACTGAGAGCCAGGCCTTCTCGTCCAACATCAGTGTGTGACCTCACAAATGCGCTTCTGGAAGAATGGTCAAAAATTCCCATAAACACACTCCTAAACCTTGTGGACAGCCTTCCCAGAAGAGTTGAAGCTGTTATAGCTGCAAAGGGTGGACCGACGTCATATTGAACCCTATGGATTAGGAATGGGATGTCACTTAAGTTCATATGCGAGTCAAGGCAGGTGAGCGAATACTTTTGGCAATATAGTGTATATATATATATATATATATATATATAGAGAGAGAGAGAGAGATAGAGAGAGTGTGTTTATAGTGTGTATATTGTAAACAATTTTTATTTAATTAATTAATTATTTATTATAATTTTTTAATTAACTTTGAAATAAAGAGATAAAGTGAACAAAGTAAATAAAGAGAGGCTGGTGAGGGGACGAGTGTTTATAGCTGCTATAAGGTAAGTGAGAACTTGCTTCCTGGACTACAACAGATCTAAACAGATAAAAAGGTTTTTTTTTTTAATGTTTTTATATTTGATTATATTTGATTTTTTTATTTATATTTGCTTGAATGAAGTCTTCAGTAATTATTATGCTAACAGAGCTGTATAAAAGACTCTAACATCAGCACAGTGACGTTCCTCATGTTCCCTCAGGGTTCTCTGGTTTCCTCCTGCTGTTCATAAACATGTCCAAATTCCAGAAAGTTCGCTCATTAGCATACAGGTATATTTAGCATGAGAAATAGTGTATATTATAAAAACTGTCATTAGAAAGTAAAGCATAAAGAACAGAAATTTATTATTTATTTATTAAACAGACGACTCTTAACAAACGAACGCTTCAGGTTTTATTTCACAGGAGGTCCATATTTTCCGGCCGAATGTCAGAGTATTTGCTGAATTTTAGTGTTACTGTGGTTTTTCACTTTTGACAGTTTGTTTCCAGCTTACAGCATGTGTGACATGTACTGTGTGTGTGTGTGTGTGTGTGTGTGTGTGTGTGTGTGTGTGAGTTTCTACCTGTGAATTTAGCTGCCATGGGAGACGTATATTTGCCTGGCAGCATTTCAGGTTATAGCACAAGCTAGGAATCAAACCGACTGTGAGATTTTTTTTTCTCAAGCTTGTCTCTTCATTGTTGATGCGTGTGTGTGTACATGTGTGTGTGTAAGCCTTTAAGAACACACTCTAGCTTACACACACACACATACACACCCAGGATTAGGTGAAAGCATCAGAGCATGGACGAATGTGATTTGTGATGTGAGACTGTAAGAGGTGGTGTGACCATGATGTGATGTTCACACTTTTGCAGCTCAGCAGGAGGAACAAATGCATCTGTATTCACAACAACAGCTTTTGTAACAAGCTGGGCGTGTGTTATAATAAACACACTCGTACACACACACACAGTCTCAGAGAACATCATGGCATGTGAAGGTGATGTGTAATGGGTTAGATCTTTGTTTCTGATGTTTATTCAATTTTCCCTGAAGTGTCGCTGAAGGTAATATCACCTACATTTCACACCAGGTGGTAGAGCTTTATCAACACAAATCATGGTCCTTTCTGTGTTCAAAATGTATCTGATTATTTTTGTCACATCACTCTGAAGATGATGTTTGATAAATTTGGTGTTGATTTGACAGAATAAACTGTTTTTGACAAAATCCAAGATGGTAGAAAATGTTCTTTTGGCCTTATAGGCTTCAGTTATGGTTAGAGTTAGAGTAGGATTATAGTTAGATTATGGTTGAGGTTTAGGGTTAGAATAGGGCTAGAGTTTGATTAGGGTTAGAGGTAAGGTTAGCATAGGATTTGGTTTAGGGTTTGATTAGGGTTAGGTTTGGGGTTAAGGTTAGAGTAGGGTTAGGTTTTGAGGTTAGAGCATGATTAGTGTTGCAGTTAGGGTTAGAGTAGGGTTGGGTAGAATTAGGGTTTGATTAAGATTGGGATTAGAGTAGGGTTAAGGTTGGGTTAGGGTTAGTGTATGGTTAGTGTTTAATTAAGGTTGGAGTTAGGGTTAAAGTACTATTAAGGTTAGAGTAGGGTTTGAGTGTGAGGGTTTGATTAAGGTTGGGGTAAGAGTTAGATAACTCTTAGGGTTAGGGGCTAGGGTTAGAGTAGGATTGGGTTTAGGGTTGGAGTTTGGTTAGGGATAGGATTTGGGGTTGGATTGGGGTTTGCAGTTAGGGGTGAGGGCTTTATTAGGGTTAGTCTCCTGGTGGTCCAGTGGCAGGATCCTGTGCACTCATTGCCACAGCCTGGGTTTGATTCCCAGTCCAGAAGCTATCCCAGACACTGAAGAGGGGTTAGGGTTAGAACCACAGCGACCACCATATGGTTAGGGTTATTTTTTTTTTACAACAATAACAACAGCAAAATTGACATCAATAACAATCAATTCTGACAACCAGCACCACCACCAGCATCACCATTACAAAACCACAATAATATTAATAACATCCACCACCACCACCATAATAACCACAATAATTATTTCAATAAATATAAATATATATTTTAATGACTAAACCTGACTGTGTGCTCTGTCCAGACTTGTCATCATCACTTTATTTTCTTCAAACAGCTTCAATGATCAGGTCAAATCACCATCACGACAGCGGCATAAATGAGGTCGCTAGCTAATTCTGTGTGTTTTCTCAGCAGCATTCCTCTCATTTTTGGGACAGGGCGTAATATCGATTTCAAATACTCACATTAAGAAGCGAGGTCACAGGACGGCTCTGCGGCTAAGCGGCGATGCAATATAGATGAGAGTGAAATTGCTTTCCTCATTTCCTAAACTGAAGGAAAGAATCATGCTGCTGGTCCTGAAGAGCAGCAGAGGATCGTAGCATGGGAAAAGATCTATCGGGTTAGCGTGTGGAACATAAACATAAACCAGGCTTGATGTTTTCTTCAGAGCTTCAATCGATAAGCAGATCAACATGACATCATCCACTACAACCTGGACGTGACCTCAGAGCACGGGTTCTCCAGGAGAACTCCATGTTTCATGATACTAGCTCTTATAAAAGATCTCAATCACAGCTAATGTCGAGTATCAGCTAATCTGCATGGTGCTGTAGATGTCATTATCGTTGTTGTTGTTATTGTGGTGATGAAGTCGTTAACGTTTTAATGAGTAAACTTTACACATTAATTTGTATAAAAATTATCTCATTCATGTGAAATAAAATAGTGTGAATAATTCTAACAAACTTTTACTGCAGAAATGACAGAAATTCACGCCCCAGCAGGTCACATGACCTCATCACATGATCCCTGATCTCTCTCTATCACCTGCGTCTCCTTAGGCCTCGTTAGTGACACTATATAAAGTACTAATGCAGGTTTTTTTTCTTCACACCAAGGTGAAGCTTATCTTCATCTCTTTTCTTCTATCCATCGTTCATGATCATGCTTCTTGTTTTCATTTGTATTTATTTATTTATTATTTCATTTATTTATTATTTTTTGTATTTTTTTTATTTATTTATTTATTTATTTATTTATTTATTTAAATTCTCTTTATTTCTACTATTCTGCTTTTGTTTCCATTTCTGAACATGATCCAAATTGTAAAAAAAAATTATTTTGAAAAGATATTTGTTTTCTTGTTTTTTTCTACAATGGCCTAAAATTCCTTTGCTGTTCCCTTCAAAATAATTTCTTTTCCTCTCAATAACTTTCTAATATTCCCAAATTCTCTTGCAATAGTTTTGCATCCCCTTGCAATTGTTTTTGCGTCGTCTTGCAGCGGTTTTGCGTTCCCGCACGCTCCTTACTCTGTTCGCTCACAAAACTTTCTCGTTTCCTAGCAATAATTTTCTGTTCCCCTGCAATTGTTTTGTGTTTCGTTGCAATAGTTTTTTTTCCTGCCAATAATTTTTCTTTTCTCTCCCAGAACTTTTGAATTTCTTGCCAACACCTTTGTGTTCCTTCACGGCGGGTTTGTGTTCTCTAGCGAACGTTTTTGCATTTACACAATCAGTCCTCCTGACAATTTGCATTCTCTTAACTCAACAAACAATACGTTTATGCAAATAGATGCTGAATTTAGAAAAAAAGAGGGTTTTTTGCCTCTTTTTTTTTGCTTTATTGCTCTGACACACACACACACACACACAGGTGTTCAACAACCAGAAACATCATTTAATTTTTTTTATTCAGTATCAGAAATTAACAAAAACTTTAAGAATGTTATAATAAAAAAATAATAATTAAGTTTTAAAAATAAATTAATAAATTATTCTAGCTAAACACGCACAAAATGTTGTTCAACAGTGTCCACATTGTAAATTTGGGAATTTTATTGGTTTTATTTTTACATTTATTTTATTTGTAGCAATAAATAGAGCATTTTAGTATTTTGAAATATACAAAATAAACAAAAAAAGAAAGTGTTTAGTATATTGAAGGTGATTTTGAGATGTTTAGATTAAAGGATAGTTTCAGGTTAGGTTTAGATTAGGGATTTCAGGTTAGGGTTTGAGGTTAGGGTTAAATTAGGGGTTTCGGGTAGGGTAAGGATTGGGTTTAGGGTTAGGGTGTGATGTAAGGTTTAGATTAGGGGGTTAGGGTTTGACGTTAGGATTATTTTGGGGGTTAGGGTTTGACGTTAGGATTATTTTGGGGGTTAGGGTTTGACGTTAGGATTATTTTGGGGGTTAGGGTTTGACGTTAGGATTATATTGGGGGTTAGGGTTAGATTAGGGGTTTTGGGTAGGGTAATGTTTAGGGTTAAATTAGGGGTTAGGGTTTGGAGTAGGGTAAATGTTTGGGGTTTACAGTTTGAGGTTAGTGTTAGATTAGGGTTTGGGGTTAGTTTAGGGTTTAAGGTTAGGGCTGGGTTAGAGTTTGGGGTAAGGGTTTAATTAGGGGTTAGGATTATAACCACAGATACCACCATATGATTAAAGTTATTTTTACAATAGCAACAGCAACATTGATAACATCAATAATAACCAATGATGACATCACCACCACAAAACCACAACCATGATATTCAGCATAGTGCAACTGATTTGGACAAAAGATCAGATTTTCCTTGTGTCTGATCTCTTCTACTCATGCATGCGATCAGACGAGATTCGGATGGATTTAATCTAAAATGATACTTTGACATAACCATGAAGCAGGAAGGAGACAAACTGAACACTGAAATTCCTAGATATCTTAAAGATTAGACTTTTCACTCATGATGTTGTCCATAATCTGATTTGTGATGAAAATCGTTGAATTAAATCGGACAAGAATCGGACAAGAAGAAGCATGGAGCATTTCCACTGACGGTCTCAGACTCCACCGTAAATAAATATATATTGAAGCTGTTATTTCACACCATTTGTTGTTGTCTCTGTGTAGTATCTTATAGATCCGGAGCAAAATGTAAGAGATAATCAACATCGACACTCCGATTGTTCTTCATGTTGAGCCTCCTGCTCCTCAGGTTCTTCAGTAAATTTTCTGCTCTGCGTCGAGCTCCGGGGCCGTGACCTTCGGCATCTGAATATAGCTCACGGTGATGTGATGAAGGAATGTCAGAAATGTGTCCTATAGAACACAGTGTTTTATTTATAAACACACACACGCATCTCCTCCAGCTTCGACTCCAGCACCGTGTAGGCTGAGATCCAATTCTTGCTGTGCCTCTGGTTCTCCGTGGCCCAGGAGTCCAAACGAGTACATGCTCTCTTTTAGTGGGAAGGACAACAAGCTCTTGCTCAGTGGGAAAGATGCCAAAGTTTGTCTTCCTGTTGAATTTCACCGAGGCGCTGGGTCAGACCGGAATGCCCTGCTCTCTGGGCTCTAAGCATGCGAATGTTCTCCGTGCTGCAGTGTGTGGGCTGAGGTTGGATAAGATGCGCTGGTTAACTTCATGTTCTTCTGAGGAAGCCCTTGCCCTTATCGCACTGCTGCTATGGTGTTCAGCAAATCGAAGAAACAGCCAAGATTCTCAGGATGTAAGAACAAAAAAAGGGTTCTTCAAGGGTTCTTTGGACTGCTGAGGGGTCTGAGGGTTGAGAAAAGGCTTGGGGTGGAGCTTTGTCCCATTTCAAGAACCTATTTGCTTGATCTGTGTGTAGATTAAGCTTCATGTAGAACCATTTTCAATAGGGTTCTACATAGTGAAGTAAAGTTAGAACCCTAAATAATTCAAAGAACTCTTACAAAAAGAGTATAAGGTTCTACGTTCATGTTTCTGTATTTTATAACATTTCTTGTTATTGGGTTCCATATAGAACCTTTTAAGGGTTCCTCAGAGAGACAAAGTGTAAAATATGGATGGATGGATGGATGGATGGATGGATGGTACTCCATCAGAAAGGAATCTTCATCGAAGGAGTTTTGTGTAGAACCATCAAAACCCTTGAGGAAATCATTTTTCTATGAGTTTATAGTGTGATGATGATGATGATGATGATGAAGATGATGACGATGAAGGAGGAGAAGAAATGAAAATCCTTTTTTCCAGCATTTTTTTTACACTAATAGAAAAAAAATCAGTTAATTATCCAAAGAACCCTTGAGGATCTCTGTTATAAGAGCTGCCTTCTAAAATAGTTTCCTTGGGTCAGATTTATAAAATGGAATAATGTTAATAAAGAGAGAGAGAGAGAGAGAGAGAGAGAGAGAGAGAGAGAGAAAGAGAAGGAAAGCGAAACAGAGAGAGAGTATATAGTTATATAGTGATGCTTTCCCATTTATTCCTTGCAGAACCTCAGTTCTAAGCTGGAAATCTGAGCAGACGGTGGATTCTGTACATGAAGTTGATTCCTTTTAAACCCGCAGTGTGTTTTATTTTCCCAGCAGAACCCCAGTTCTACTGTAAAGTCAGAAGGTTTGGTATGTTTTAGAGACTCGTACAGGCTTTATCTTAAACGAGGAGGTAAAATAAGCGCCTGACAGATGGAGAATCATTTGTTGCGGGATTGTCTCGGTGCTGTGTGCGGTAAATAAGCGCCGCTTTCGCGTTCATCACAGCAAACACTCCCACCCACAGAGAACAGAGAGAGCAACTAAAGAACTGTTCTCCTTCCCACTGGTGTAATGAATCTTGCTCGTTTTTCCACAGTAAACGGCACAAGAGAGAGAGAGAGAGAGAGAGAGAGGAGAGAGAGAGAGAGAGAGAGAGAGAGGTCTATTTACTGTGTAGATCATTTGTGTTTGCTCCCAAAGTTCTCAACAAAGTTCCAAATTTTTTCTCCAATCGAAAACAACACTTTGTACTTTTTATCCGTTTATTGCTACATACAAAAAAAATAAAATGTAGCTCCTGTTCTGTCTTTCATTCCGGCAGCAATAAACGTTCCCTGTTTCAATTGTTCCCTCACCAGCCTTTCTTTTTTTTTCCTCTCTTGAAGCTTATAAGATACAAAAATTAAAAATTAAGTAGTGTGTCCTGTTACCAAGCAACTGCATCCCTCTGTGCTGGGTTCTAGATTTCAGTTTTAAAGGTTCCCAAAGAAAGAAAACCTTTAAGAGTGCTAGATGATGGAGTCTTGTTTTCTACATTTTTCAAAGATAATTAGTTATTTGTGATGTTATTGGTTCTAGCTCACCCCAAAATGGTTTTACTAGGAACCCTGTTTTTGATTAAAAGATCTCACAGATGGACAAACTGAAGAACCTGAGGTTCTGCCTATCAATGCTAAAATACTTAGTAATAGGGTTTTTAACGTTTCTTCAGGATGGTTCTGTCTAAAATGGTTCTGTTTGGAACTTATTCAGAAAAGGAAAAGTGATTACTCTGATTTGATGGAACCCTTTTTTTCTGAAACCCTTGTTTAAGACATTAAGTAGAACCTTTTGGCGTTTTCTCAATGAGACACAGCTTTAACTCTGACTGTTACAAATCACTGACACTGGAGACTCCTTCCAGTTTACATAAACATCTCCTCT
>NC_080729.1:1999416-2036916 GCF_019097595.1 Hemibagrus wyckioides
AGTGAGTTTGGTGTGGAGGAACTTGACTGTCCTGCACAGAGTCCTGACCTCAACCCCATAGAACACCTTTGGGATGAATTAGAGTGGAGACTGTGAGACAGACCTTCTCATCCAACATCAGTGCCTGTCCTCACAAATGTGCTTCTAGAGGAACGGTCAAAAATTCCCATAAACACACTCCTAAACCTTGTGGAAAGCCTTCCCAGAAGAGTTGAAGCTGTTATAGCTGCAAAAGGGCGGGACAACTCCATATTACATTCATGTGCATAGAAAGAATAAATAAATCCCAGTGTGTTTTATTTACAAATAAACACTAATTCTTCATTCAAAGACTTTCCTATGTAACAGCTTTACATCTGACTAAAACTGGAGACTCCTTCTGTAAATATTTGTGTTATTGTTACAAATATGAATAAGCTGTTGCTATAAAAACGATAAGGTTTCAGAATGAGTGCATTAATGTAAATATGCGCTACTGTCTGTTCTAGAAAACTAATCAACACCTTCTGACCAATCAGAGACCAGAATTCAGCAGCGCTGGGATGAAAAACAATTGTTCTCACATTATTGATGACTAATTGATGATTGGATCAATGTCGATCTCAGATCGTCGATCTCAGTCAGTACATCACTGCTGAAAAATAAAATCAGCGTCCTGAATGTTGAATATGAATTCAAGGCTTCATCCAGACGCTGAGTGACTCCACACGCAGGCTGATAAATGAGACGGCTGTTTCACGACGCACTCCAACTCTTTATCGCGGGGGTAAATTATCGAGCGTGGCGTTATCGCTCAGATTGATTCGTTCGTACTTCACGCGTAAGCGGATCATCGCTCATCGCTAAGCCGGATTAGTGGAACTGTCCTTTCCAGACTCCCAGGTCTCATGCTCTAGATGTTAAATAAGATGTTTTCACACACACACACATACACAAGACTTGTAATGCATGACAGTTACACACCGGGTCACTTTAGAAAACGTCAACAAATTTCACACGTTAGTGTAAAAGGGTTGAATTCAGTCCAGACAAATGATGGAATAAAAACATAAGCTTCTGATTGGACAGAAAATATCGATTAGTTTCACAGGTTTGTATTTGATGCGCTGCCTCTATGTCGTTTCTATGGTAACGGCTCATTCACGGGGACGCTCCACGTTAAGCAGTTGCGTGAGGAGACGTTATAGAAAGAGCTTTCTGCTACGCAGAGATCGTTTTTAACGGCAGAGAGGAAGAAGAAGCAGTTCGAAGTGCTTGTTAATTTGTTCAACTATTAACCTTCACCTCCATCACTTCCGTTTTCAGCTCCAGTTACGTTCATGATGGAGGGATGAACTTTTTTGAGAGGATGTAGATGTAATGTTCACCTTAAAGTGCTGCATTTCATTTAAATAGAGCATCCATGAAGATTGATCCTATCTATCTATCTATCTATCTATCTATCTATCTATCTATCTATCTATCTATCTATCTATCTATCTATCTATCTATCTATCAGCAGCTTGTATAGATTTCTGCAGCTGTATATTGATGTATTTTCCGTCTCTCTCCCAGCTCTCAGTGCAATCAGGATTAAAGTCGCAGTAGCAGCGGGTTTTTTTTCCTCCGCAGGATGAAGTGGACGTATAAAAATAAAGCGTAAGCACGTGTATCATTCTGGAGATGATCTGAATCCAGGCCTGAAAGCAGCAGACTGAAGTTCAGCAGGTCGTCTGATTCCCCCGCTGCGGTTTGCGGTATTTTTCCTCTCCTCTCTCCAGCATGCTGATCGTCAGGTGAAAGTAAATTGCGTGTGTCACTCATTAGCCAGAGAGAAGTGTGTGATGATTGCAGGAGATAAATGAAGAGTGAAAATTCGTGTGCTTTATCTGATTACTGTGATTTACAGATCTATTTTTTTTTATCCAAAATAACTTTGTTTACGTGACGGCGAGGGAGAAGCTGCTCGTTTATACCGTTTAAGGTTCAACTCTACTTCATGATTTACTCCATAATTTGTATGGAATAATCTAAATCTGCTGGACAAAACGTATAAATTTTCAGTTTGTGGTTACTATGGCAACCCTGTTGATCAGTTTCCTTTAACAGCACATCCTGAAGTGGTTTATTTCTTTTATACCTCTGATAATAATTGTTTAATTAGTTAACTATTCCATAGGTTAAAGTTTTTTTGTTCTTTTCAAATAACATTCATGGTCCTGGACAGTGAGTGACCTAACATAGTCAGATAAATTTGGATTTTGACCAGTCATTGTTTAAATACAAACTAACACAACTTGGTAGTTATCAAGTTTTGTTAGTTTGTTTTTAAACAGTGGGCAAAATCTGAATTTCTGTCACTGTCCAGGGCCATGAATGTTATTTGAAAAAAATGAACTTTAACGAACGGAACCAGATTTCCAAGAACCAATTACTTATGAGGTGGACATGAATAAAAATATTTAGACACGTAACCAAACCATAAACCATACCAATGAAAAAAGTGAAGTGTGCGCTGTAAACACCAGCGTTTTTGATGATCGTTTCTGTCCAGTCCACTCGTTTTACTGAGTTTGACCACAGCTGTCATGGGTTTTTTTGTCCAGCAGTGGTAGCAGGTATGTGAAAAAACTTCAGATTGGAGCCTGTACTCCAATGATTCTGTCACACAACAAGATGACATTTGTGTTCCTCGTGTAGCCGACTCTGTACTGGTTTGTACTGGCCGTCTCCAGTTTTCCCTTTGTTTTGCCTCCAGCTAGCGCTGTGACGTAATCGTGACATCGGCACAAAAACGGTCTATTATTAGTTAAAATTCATCAACACAAAGAACACAGTGGATCCTGATCAGGAAACATGTTAAGCATCTATTTATCTCATAAAAGCTCAGTGCTGGTGATGAACTAATGTGACCGTCGCATTTATTTATATTAGTTCATAGCCTTTAGCTTTGTATATCTGACTCCAAACTGTCCTTCCACCATCAGCCTCTCTTTATTTTTTTTCTTAGAAGTAATAAAACACAGCTTGTGGTATTACAGAGGAATCGCAAAGTGTAAACATATCTGTCCTGAACACTGGAGACACTGGAGACTGGATGCTGGACTCTGGATGCTGGACACTGGAAACAGTAGACTGAACACTGGAGATTGGACAGAGGAAACTGAATGCTGGAGACTGGACATTAGAGATTAGACACTGGAGGCTGGACATTGGAGACTGGACACTGGAGACTGGACATTGGAGACTGGACACTGAATTGGAAGCTGGAGACTGGACACTGGAGACTGGACACTGAATTGGATGCTGGAGACTGGATATTAGAGATTGGACACTGGAGGCTGGACAATGGAGACTGGACACTGGAGACTGGACAGGATGCTGGAGACTGGACATTGGAGACTGGCACTGGAGACTGGACAATGAATTGGATGTTGGAGACTGGACACTGGAGACTGGACACTGAATTGGATGCTGGAGACTGGACATTAGAGATTGGACACTGGAGGCTGGACACTGGAGACTGGAGACTGGACAGGATGCTGGAGACTGGACATTGGAGACTGGACACTGGAGACTGGACACTGAATTGGATGCTGGGGACTGGACATTGGAGACTGAACACTGGAGACTCCTTCCATAAACATTTTACCAAAAAAGGTCAATAATTTGTACAGAAAACTTAAACGATTTTGTAAAGTCAGTTGAAAGTCAGTGTGTCATAGTTGTTGCTATAGAAACGGCAACGTATTACAACCGAGTGCTTTAATATAAACCCATGACTGTGAAAAGCTGCTGAAGAAACCGAATCAAACCTCCGAATCAAAACCTCTTTCCTCTCCTCTGAATATGTGTTTAAATCGTGAGCCTAGTGAGAATCCCAGCACTGTCACCTGTTGCTTCGAGTCGGCTAATTGGCTGCGCGGAATCGGGGTGAGTCGGGGTGAGTCAAGGCGAGAGTGAGAATCTGAGTCGCTCTCTGTTTAACAAGTTCCTGAAACTAGAAGTTTCTCTGTGCTGCTGCTAGATTCAGGAGCGCTAATTGCCAGAAGAAGACGGCGTTAGAGGAGCGTGAGTGATGGAAGCTGCATGCATAATTCACCCAGAGATGGAGATGGAAAGAAGAGAGAGAAATATGAAGAAGGACCATGGATAGCAAAAGTGTGTGTGTGTGTGTGTGTGTGTATGGCCTGAAAGGATGGCAGCAACCGAGAAAAAATGGCATAATCAATTTGGTCGGGGTGCCGCTGGGGCGAGATTATTAGCGTAGTAGACTGGAAGATGACGGCTGCTGAAAGACACACATGCGTCTTTTCTTTCAGTCGAGATGTTTGATTAACCGCCTGAAATTCCTCAGGGCTTGGAAATAAAACTCCTACACAAAGGAAAAAATGGGATGAGAAATTCCTGTCATATTACAATATGAAACAAAGAAGGAAATGCTTCTATGGGCGCAGTCAAGAAGGCGTACAAGAACCCGAGTGAGAACCCGTGAACGCTACATGTTTAATGCGTAGCATCTGAAGTGTTTTAGTTATACGTCATGTTCATGGTCCGCAAAATTATTTAAATCAACCACTTCAATTTTTTTGGTGATTACTGCATTCATCAAACATTCCTGAAGATTATGGCTTGTTTTAGCAAATTTGTCTTCTCTTTCAGAAATTTGGTGAATCGTTACTTCCAAATACAACAACCATGACAGAAAAGTCATGTGACTCAAAAGCTTGGGTACATATAAAGACTAGACAAGTTTGAAATGTAAATAAAATAAATTCTATGTCTCTTATGGTTTCTTGGTTGTAAAAAAAAAAAAAAAGTACAATAAAATCTACAATAAAAATGATTCCCACGATGAACTGAATCCATGATGAACCCAATCCAAATGATTCACCTGATCATTCATATGAATCACATTCAACATTCAAATGATTCAAAACATTCAAAACATTCAAACTACATTCAAATGATTCACCTGATCATTTAAATGAATTGCATGGACTAAATTTAAATGATTCATGTAAACCAGAATCAAAACATGTACATGTGAAGGTGCTTTTTTTTAAACACCCACATATTTCACATCCCTGTGGTTTTATTTCCACTTGTAATTATTACACAATTAATACATTTTTTCACATGAACTTTCGTAAAAGAATCATATAACAATTCCATGTGAGGGGATAAGAAGGAATCATAGAGGAACCAAGGAGTCCTGGGTGGACTAAAATTTCTCATCAGGATGGAAAATTCTTTATTTTGAAGCAACGTTAAAATACAAAGCCAGATGAGGAACAGAAATGAGGATCTGGGGCTTACTTAATGATCCAGCAGTGTCTCTGGAACTTCTGGGATTTGAACCCATGAGCTTACGGTCAACAGATCAGACCTTTATCCGTCAGAGTGGAGCTGAACCGCAGGTGTAATGCAAACACACACACACACACACACACACACAAACACACACACACTCTCTCTCTCTCTCTCTCTCTCTCTCTCTCTCTCTCTCTCTCTCTCTCTCTCTCTCTCTCTCTGTACACACAGTACACACACACTGAGTGACTCCCTTGAGAGGCAAATTGATGGCCTCGTCAGTCACTAACCCTCTGGATTAATGAAGCAGATCCATGTTAGTCAATGGACCTTTAGACGACGCCCCTCTTGTTATGCACGCAGCATCATTTCCATTAATTATCTCACGCTGATCGTGCCATAAATTGCTTGGCCTGATGCTTCCTGCTCACACACACACAAATCACAGCAGCTGCCTCGCCACCTTCCTCACTGCTTTTTCCAAAAATCCTAACAGGGGTCAGGGGTTTTATGATCCTTTTACACCCAACAGAAGATTAATTGATTCTTTTTTTGCTTTAGTTTCCTAATAAAACCAAAAAAAATAAAAAAAATGCAGACTGAGGTCTGTGCAGAGTGGACAACTAAACAAAAATAAATAAATAAGTAAATAAATAAATGAATAAATTTAGCTAAAAATTCAATTTTATGTCAGAAAAAAAGTTAAACAAACCTGTTCCAAATCAAAAAAATAATCTGGTCATGGAGAACAGAGCTAGCACTAATTAAATATATAGTAAAGTCTATAAATAATGAGTTTAAAACATTTTGTTTTTTTGATTCAGAGTTGAATCTCAAATTGATTCAGAGTCAAACTGCTTTCTCGTGCCATCCACATGCCGTTTAAACAGAACCATGGTGTGTTCTCCACATCTGGGTGTGGTTCTTCAGGCAGGAGAGAACAATGCATCACACCTGAGTCTGAGGACATCCGAATGACATGGTTTCCCTTTGCTTCCGAGTGAACTCTAGTGAAATCGACTCGCCTGCAGAAAGCAATTTATTTATTTATTTATTTATTTATCGAGCTGAAGGACAGACCTGTAGCACTTGCAGAACTGTGGTGCAAAGTTTGGACAAAAAAAAATAATTGATACTGATTTGGTTCACAATACCTTCTAAACGTCTTAAATAGCGAACGAATCAAAAGAATCAATTTCACTCTGACTCCTGGTTTCACACTCCACACAAGCCAACAGCCATGCTCTTATGACTTGTATGACGCTTTTCATCTGGGCTGCCTCAGAATGGCAAGAAGTTTAGGAAAATTCTTCCTGAAGACTTTGTACCAGCGCTAATTCCCACCCTGCGCACACTAGATACTCCTGATCCACACTCCAAAACCTGCGTCATGTGCCGCAATTTACACACGGCTCTCAACGAGACCTTCGTTTCCAAGTCAAATGTGAAATTAGGCAACAGGCGAACGAGTGCACTCTCGAACAGCTAACATGTGTCCCAGAGGCCATCTGGGTTTATCTCCACCTCCCAGCGCTCGATGGCTTCAGCTCTGTGCCAAATGCGCTGGTAAAGCTGGCGTCGCTTCGGTGCTTGAAGCCACAACAGTCGGCGTAAGTACTAACAAAGCGTTCTGCATTCAGATTCACTCGCTTACAAATTCAAGCACGCATAACAACCCCCCAAAAAACAAAACAGAACAAAAAAACACAGCTTGTTTGTGATCCTTTTTCCATCACAGTTTAGCATTACAAATGCTAACGACTCAACCGCGCAGATGAAGCATTGATTTAATTCAGAGCTAAGACTTCTGGCATGGAGTCATGACATTTGCATTTTATATTTCAGTGTTATTTTTGAATGTTGTGCATTGATTTGCCTTCGGGCTTTTTTATTTTCTGCGTTATGACATTCAAACTTGAGTTGGTAATTAAATCTTCCCTTGAAAAGAGAAGTTAATTACGGAATGTGAAGTAGGAACGAAGAGGACGGCTTAAAGAGCACGGAAAAAAATGACTGTCAGGATTGAAGAATATTAGAAAATATACCGTGGGTCCGTAATTAATTCCAAATACTGATTTTTGTACTGAAAGTAAAATGTAAATTATAGTATATGGAGAGATATTCCAGTTATGGATCATTATCCTCTTCAAAGCCTCGAAATTCGGGAGTTGTCTGATATCGGATATGATTTCTACTGAATTCGGACAAATTTATTTGTAATTTTTTTTGCAGAAAAAAGACATGGTGTTTTTCAAAATCCTGGTGTTTTTGAACGATCGGCTATAAATCATACGATTGGCCATGAGTCGTCGTAATTGATTCAGTTACAAACCGAATTAATGGCTGCAGATGTGACCAAGAATTATCCATGTGACATAAAAATCACTCAGTATTACGCGATTCACGATAAAATGGAAAAAGATTAAGTGAATCATGTTGATATATCACATGAAAACAAATGAATTGTGTTCAAAACAATCATTGAATCATGAATCATTGAATAATGAATCATCGCATAATGAATCATTGAATCCTGAATTGATTCATGAATTGAATCATGATTTGAATATCAAAATAACAACAACAACAACAACAACAACAAAAAGTATATGAAAATAAAAAAAAATAGGTGGAAATATCACATGTGAAAACAAATCACATGATGAAATGTGTGGGGAAATAATATAAAAATGGCATGAAAATGAGTGATTCATGTGGGGAAAAACATTACGTGAAGATAAATGAATCATGTGACAATGACTAAATCGTTAAAGTATCACATGCAAATGAAAAAAAATGAATCGTAGGAAGAATCACATGTGAAGATGAATGAATCATTTTCAGGAAATATCACATTTGAATATAAATGAATCATTTTGAGAAAAATCACAAACAATAAATGAATCTTATATTTAAAAAATCACATGCGAAAACAAACGAATTATGTAGGAAGACTCATGTGTGGATCAATGAATCATTTTCAAGAAATATCACATCTGAATCTGAATAAATGAATCATTTTGTTAAATGAATCACCCACCCATCCATTTTCTATACCCGCTTTATTCCTAATTAGGGTCACAGGGATCTGCTGGAGCCTATCCCAGCACACATTGGGCGAAAGGCAGGGGTACACCCTGGACAGGTCACCAGTCCGTCACAGGGTAAATGAATCATTTTGAAGAAAAGTCACAAAAAGTGAATGAATCTTATATAAAACAAATCACGAATCATGTAGGAAAAATCATGTGAAGATGAATGAATCATTTTCAGGAAATATCACATCTGAATATAAATGAATAATTTTGATTACTGAATCTTTTTGAGGAAGAATTTCAAACAATATATGAATCTTATATCAAAACATGTGAAAATAAACGAATCATGTGGATAAACTCATGTCATTAGGTGAGACTTTATGCAACAGTCCTGTGATAAAGCTAAAGCTGTAAATCCGCCACGTCCGTGATGGCTACATGTCTCAGTGAGCGTGACTGTTACTGGTTTATATTCATGCTAATGATTTCACATTCTGAAAAAAATCTCTCTAATCCTCCTGACAGGATTCTGGCGAACTGAAGAGCCGTGGACACCCAGGTGAGGGGAGACGTTTCATTATGTGTGAAATGTCCTCGGTTTGGTGTCCAGCTTCTCTGAAAGGCTTCTGTGCACGAAGCAGCTAATTGACCGGGTTTTGCTTCTCGGAGTCTTTTGAGAGACACAATAGAAAGAGAATAGGAACAACTGGGTGTAAACAAGTCAATATGCTGTCAGAACAGTGTGTAGCTCTGTGTGTGTGTGTGTGTGTGTGTGTGTGTGTGTTAAACACAAGGTATAATTGGCTGAGAAGTGCAGACGTCAAGCTAAAACGAGTCGGCTAACCGAGGCGTAATAACAACACGGAAATACGACAAAACCCGCGCAGACGTCAGGACGGTATCTAGAACCTTCTTCAGAATCAGACACTGTTTCAGGTGAAAGGCAAAGAAAGGTCAAATGTACTTTAGAGGAGAGTCACGTCTGAGGAATCACCTGATTCATTTATATTCATATCTTTTGTCTTTTTTTTTGGTAATGAATACAATACAGAAATAATAATTGCGACTTGTTTATTTTCACTTGTGATTTCTTTTATAAGATTCATCTGTTTTCATTGTGATTCTTATACATGATTCGTTTATTTTCAAACATGATTCATTTCTTCTCATGTTATTTGTTATGATTCATTCATTTGTGCATGTGATTCGTATACATTCATTTATTTTCACATGATTTTTTATATCTGAAACAATTCCATATCTGATTCACATGTGATTTTTTTATATGATTCATTTGTTTTCACCGTGATTCTTATACATGATTCATTTTTCACACAACAGTTTATTTGCTTTGTGGATGATTCATTTGTTGTTCATGTTATTTGTTATGATTCTTTCATTTGTGCATGTGATTCTTACGCATTAATCTATTTTCACATGCGATCCATTTTGTTTTTTGTTCTGATTCTTACACATGATTCATTATTTTAGGTGCGATTCTTATAATTCACGTGATTGATGTATTTACTCACTCAGTTTGTATACAATTCATTTATCGTCCACATGACTCCTTTCTTTTCAAGCGTCATGCTTTCGCATGATTCATTCAATTTTCATGTTTGATTCTTGTAAACAATTCCACACCATGATCTTTTACCGCAAAATATCGATTTTCATGTTTTTTCCACACGTGTGAGTTCATTACAAGGATTATATTCAGGAAACATTTTTTTTCAGGTAGAGGAAGAACAACATGATCTGATCCAAATTTGTAATGATCAGGCATTGATTTGTGGAATATTGAAGTAATCAGAGCAGGCAGGAAACCCTGGGCTGTGAGCTGGATAGGTGGTGTGTGTGTGTGTGTGTGTGTGTGTGTGTGCGCTAGAATATTCAGCCTCATGTGAGGATAATTGTGTCCCTGCAGTGAGCAAAATTGGTGATGAAATCCAGCAGATAAAGCTGAATTAATTCCTATCCAGTCGGCACACCCTGTTTACTTCAATTTCACCTAATTCACATTCAATTTGCTCCAATTATTATATCATTTTCCACACCTGGGCAGCGTCGCCATGCGGCTGAGAGCCACCGACGTGGAATTGAGAAGCGTACAAATACGTTTCCGTCTGCAGGGCCGAAGTTACCACGTTGTTCCAAAGAGAAACGCGGCAGGAACACGAGAGCTAACGATCGAGTGTCTGAGGAATAAACGCTACAACCTGGGCTAGCAACCTGGGCTAGCATGCTAACTGCTGCCAGCTTCGGCAAGTTGCTCGCTACACAAATTGGCGAACACTGTGACGGTGAGCAAGTGGAGAAATTGCTTTTAATACGTGAATACAAAAACCGTAAGCTTAATTCAATATACAGAGGTTGCGTTATAATTAGTTTTTTTGTTGTTGTTGTCGTTCCCCAAATAGATCCGCCCACCTCAAAGCAGATCGTTAAATAAAAAGGTAGAAATTTCAAAGGAACAAAGGAGAAAGCTTTTTTTTTCTATTTGATTCCATCTCAAGTAGAATAGTATAAATAGCAGCAGGACACTAATTAGGAAAATAAGTTGATGAGGGTTTAGGAAATGTAAATGAGTGCCATTGTGAGGCGAGCGTGAGCGTACAGACGTGACACGCTAACAAAACTCTCCTCTTTTTTATTATTAAAAGGAGTTCAGCGAATGCAAGCGGCGTATAAAGAGCCGCAAGATGTTGAGTCACAATATTAAAGAAAGCGATAATAATGAAAACAATAACAATAAAACAGTCAAATATATATATATACACTATATTGCCAAAAGTATTTGCTCACCTGCCTTGACTCGCATATGAACTTAAGTGACATCCCATTCCTAATCCATAGGGTTCAATATGACGTCGGTCCACCCTTTGCAGCTATAACAGCTTCAACTCTTCTGGGAAGGCTGTCCACAAGGTTTAGGAGTGTGTTTATGGGAATTTTTGACCATTCTTCCAGAAGCGCATTTGTGAGGTCACACACTGATGTTGGACGAGAAGGCCTGGCTCTCAGTCTCTGCTCTAATTCATCCCATGATGATGTGATGTGTTCTATCGGGTTGAGGTCAGGACTCTGTGCAGGCCAGTCAAGTTCCTCCACACCAGACTCTGTCATCCATGTCTTTATGGACCTTGTTGGACCTTGTCTCATGTTGGAAGAGGAAGGGGCCAGCTCCAAACTGTTCCCACAAAGTTGGGAGCATGGAATTGTCCAAAATGTCTTGGTATGCTGAAGCATTCAGAGTTCCTTTCACTGGAACTAAGGGGCCGAGCCCAACCCCTGAAAAACAACCCCACACCATAATCCCCCCCCCACCAAACTTTACACTTGGCACAATGCAGTCAGACAAGTACCGTTCTCCTGGCAACCGCCAAACCCAGACTCGTCCATCAGATTGCCAGATGGAGAAGCGCGATTCGTCACTCCAGAGAACGCGTCTCCACTGCTCTAGAGTCCAGTGGCGGCGTGCTTTACACCACTGCATCCGACGCTTTGCATTGCACTTGGTGATGTATGGCTTGGATGCAGCTGCTCGGCCATGGAAACCCATTCCATGAAGCTCTCTGCGCACTGTTCTTGAGCTAATCTGAAGGCCACATGAAGTTTGGAGGTCTGTAGCGATTGACTCTGCAGAAAGTTGGCGACCTCTTCGCACTATGCGCCTCAGCATCCGCTGACCCCGCTCCGTCAGTTTACGTGGCCTACCACTTCGTGGCTGAGTTGCTGTCGTTCCCAAACACTTCCACGTTCTTATAATACAGCTGACAGTTGACTGTGGAATATTTAGGAGCGAGGAAATTTCACGACTGGATTTGTTGCACAGGTGGCATCCTATCACAGTTCCACGCTGGAATTCACTGAGCTCCTGAGAGCGACCCATTCTTTCACAAATGTTTGTAAAAACAGTCTGCATGCCTAGGTGCTTGATTTTATACACCTGTGGCCATGGAAGTGATTGGAACACCTGATTCTGATTATTTGGATGGGTGAGCGAATACTTTTGGCAATATAGTGTATATATATATATATATATATATATATATATATATATATATATATGTAATAAATAAAAAACAAATGGGATGAACTGAAAGATGGTTTGATTTCATCTCGGCTCTTTCCTGAGCACTAAAGCTGGTGCTGATGCTGGTGGTGTTTTTTTCCTCAGCGGTCTGCAGGAGAAAACCTGCTCTGTTCATTTGAGTCATAAATAATGCAGGCTTTCAGGTGTGACGTCTAAATGAGAGGTTCTCAGAAGTCATCGCGCCGTGGTCACGTTGACTCTCGCAGTTCACGCTTTTAATAAAGACGCATTAAAGATTGCTCGCACTTTCTGCCAAACTGCATGACAGGTTAACGAGTGACACCGATCACATGTGTGTCACGTGTACACTGAGGTACCCTTTCCACGCCGACGTTGATTATGCACCTATTTTTACATGTAATTAAAGTAAAATGATTCATTTTTTAGATGATTATTTCAATATGATTCATATTTTTGCATATGATTCCTTTGTTTTCACAAGTGATTCTTTTCACCATGCCTCGAAGTGTTGTGTTTCCTTCAGCTGTAACATATCTATCAGTTAAACACTGACGCGTCATATTTGTCACTCGGATTGATCGTATGATCATATTTACAAGTCAAACGCACATCACAACGGCATCACAAAGTCATAATTACGAGCAGATTTTCTTTGAACCTTTAAAGATTTTACAAGTTGGGGGCGTGTCATTCAGAAAACATGGTGGAATCAAGTGGCAGTAAATTTGTTAAAACTAGATGTTTCTTCATCTGAGAAGTTGATTTTAGTTATGATGTGTACCAGCAGCATCTTGAAATAGAAATAAATTACGATATAATACAGAACAATTAAACTTCATGAATTGATAAACAACATAAAAAATGTCAACACAGCAGATGTGTGTACTCTGTTAAAAACCTTGCTGTGTTTTATTGTAGTTAAATAAGAGAAGTTTTACCTCCATCTCACTCCGACTACAGCGACTTGAATGGAGCCTGATGTCGTAATTAAGACTTTACAACTTGTAAAAAAACACAAACTTCTTGTCTGTTACAGCTTTACCTCAAAATGTTCCAAAGCGCTGACAGTGGAGACTCCTTCCAAATCTAAATAATCATATCACACTAAATCACCTCACAGAATCAATGAGCCTCTGATCCGTTTACGCAGTGGGTCCTAGGTACACGTTCGTATCAGAGTGCACTGATATAAACCTGTTAGAGCTGCTGTTCTAGAGAACTCATCTACACTTTATAATTAATCAGAACTACAATTCAACTCGATCGTCATTAGCAGGATTTTCACTGCAACATCTTTCAAGATATAAGATAAAGTAGCTGTAAAATCCAACATTAGCCATGTTACATCCTTAATAAAGCTCACACTCTGGCTGTAGAAATGAAAATTTCTGGATTTTTACTGTAGAGTCATGCTCTGGACAAGCACAAGGACTTAACACTGCTGAACCCAAACACCACGCTGTACCCAAACACCACTCTGAACCCAAACACCACGCTGTACCCAAACACCACTCTGAACCCAAACACCACACTGTACCCAAACACCACTCTGAACACAAACACCACACTGTACCCAAACACCACTCTGAACCCAAACACCACTCTGAACCCAAACACCATGCTGAAACCAAACACTACGCTGAAACCAAACACCACTCTGAACCCAAACACCACACTGTACCCAAACACCACTCTGAACCCAAACACCACTCTGAACCCAAACACCACTCTGAACCCAAACACCACTCTGAACCCAAACACCATGCTGAAACCAAACACCACACTGTACCCAAACACCACTCTGAACCCAAACACCATGCTGAAACCAAACACCACACTGTACCCAAACACCACTCTGAACCCAAACACCACACTGTACCCAAACACCACTCTGAACCCAAACACCATGCTGAAACCAAACACTACGCTGAAACCAAACACCACTCTGAACCCAAACACCACACTGTACCCAAACACCACTCTGAACCCAAACACCACTCTGAACCCAAACACCACACTGTACCCAAACACCACTCTGAACCCAAACACCACACTGTGTCCAAACACCACTCTGAACCCAAACACCACACTGTACCCAAACACCACTCTGAACCCAAACACCACACTGTACCCAAACACCACTCTGAACCCAAACACCACTAAACACCACTCTGAACCCAAACACCACACTGTACCCAAACACCACTCTGAACCCAAACACCACACTGTACCCAAACACCACTCTGAACCCAAACACCATGCTGAAACCAAACACCACACTGTACCCAAACACCACTCTGAACCCAAACACCACACTGTACCCAAACACCACTCTGAACCCAAACACCACACTGTACCCAAACACCACTCTGAACCCAAACACCACACTGTACCCAAACACCACTCTGAACCCAAACACCACTCTGAACCCAAACACCATGCTGAAACCAAACACCACACTGTACCCAAACACCACACTGTACCCAAACACCACTCTGAACCCAAACACCATGCTGAAACCAAACACCACACTGTACCCAAACACCACTCTGAACCCAAACACCACACTGTACCCAAACACCACTCTGAACCCAAACACCACTCTGAACCCAAACACCATGCTGAAACCAAACACCACACTGTACCCAAACACCACTCTGAACCCAAACACCACACTGTACCCAAACACCACTCTGAACCCAAACACCATGCTGAAACCAAACACCACACTGTATCCAAACACCACTCTGAACCCAAACACCATGCTGAAACCAAACACCACACTGTACCCAAACACCACTCTGAACCCAAACACCATGCTGAAACCAAACACCACTCTGAACCCAAACACCATGCTGTACCCAATCACCATGCTGAACCCAAACACCACACCTCACCCAAACATCACATCTCACCCAAACACCACAATAAACCCACACACCACACTGTATCTAAACATCACGCCTCACCCAAACACTACGCTGTACCCAAACACCACTCTGAACCTATTCTCTGAATTTCATACAGATCACACGAAATAGAAAACTTGAGTTCTGTTGTTCTTTTTTTTTCTCTTCATTAAAGTTGTGATACTGATTGAGAAAGTCACTTTGAGGGTCACAAGTACGACCCTGTTTATACACTAACAAATAAGACAAATTAAACCCTGAAAAAAAAAAGATTCAAAGATAATTCCTGGCTGAATCGTCATGGCACTGGATGTTAACATGGATGCTAGATAAACACAAAACTCAACCCTGTTAAATTATTATTAAAGAAGAAAAAAGTGTGTGTAAAATGATGCAATGGGTGATTTTTTTTTAATTGCTTTAATTGATTTTTAATTTAGTTGATGTGGTATGATCTCATGGGGCATGTGATGCTCACAATGTTGTGCTCTCCTGCTCCCACATGGTTCCAGATGGTTCTGTTTGGTGTCCTGCTTGAACCCGGTGTAAACGCTGTCAAACCCGACGGACACAGAAGCAATGGCCACAGCTGGTGGACGGCTTTTCATCTCCATGTAACAATTACAGCTTCCAATCTTCACCTGTCGCGCTCGGCCAGGCCTGATCCCATGACAGGAAGTCACATGACTGTCCAAAAAGGGCTTCAGTATCAGATCCCCAATATTCACTTTATTATTTTATTGGTTTATTCGCTTTAAATTTCAGTTGGGATTTGACTGTAAATGCTACAGCCACTACAGAACAACAGATATCACTATAGAGAGAAAAAGATCACAGATAAAGAAACAGACATAGAATTAGATCACAGACATAGATCATTAGGTGACACCAATTTCTGATTAAATTCCTTTTTATATGTTTATCCAAAAAAGTTGTACCTAATTAAATTTGCTTAATTAAATAATTAATTAAATAAACTAAGTGAAATTAATTACTTAATTATTAAATTACTGAATTAATTAAACAAATTACTTTCTTTCTTTTTTTGTGATTTTTCATTATAAAATCCAACATGAATGAAAGATTTAGTGAAATTCATGTTAGATTTTTGCCTAAATAAAAATAAGAGCTTTAAGATAAGAAGTTTGTAAAAATTTAATGTGACATGATTGTTAGGGGGTGGAGCTTTGTCAAAGTTGTTAAGTTTCAGTTAATTGGATTTTTTTTTGCTAAATTTTAAGAGATGTTTATAGAAGCATTGTTTTATTCTTCAGGCAGAATTGTTTGTGTTTGTTTTCTCCACCGCTGTCCATCCTTCTGTCCAACATGCCATTTTTGCTGCATTGCTACACTTTCTAGTTCCCCAGAGCTTTTTCTACTTCGTCATGTGTCGGGAACGTCGTCTTCTTTCGACCCCGGCTTGTCACCCAGAGCCCGGCGTGGATGTGCATTTAATCACCACGTTTACCTCTGACCTGAGCCACGCTCTCCATTGATTCTGTGGAGAAGTCTAAATAAACCCAGAGCACGCTTTGATTCAGAGATCTTCAGTGCTCTTTTTGGTCCATAAACACTGCACACGTTACGCTCAGAGGAAGTCTGTCACATGATCACCACCAAGAGTGAACGACATGAGCATGAGGAGGAGGAGGATGGAGGAGGAGTGTACGAGATCGAGTGATCTTTTCTTTCTCTCACTTCCACATTCTACACAGAACACATCATACTGTGGATGTCCTCATACTCTCTCACCAGTATTTTCATGTGCAGTTGCTTCTGTGTTTTGGTTGTTTTGTTTAACTGCTTGCCTGCTAACTTGCTATCTGATCGGTCAAGAGCTAAATAACTAGCATTCAATTGATCAGGAGCTAAACACTAACATTCTCTTAATTTATAATCTGACTGGTCAGGAGCTAAACACTAACATTCTCTTAATTTATAATCTGACTGGTCAGGAGCTAAACACTAACATTCTCTTAATTTATAATCTGACTGGTCAGGAGCTAAACACTAACATTCTCTTAATTTATAATCTGACTGGTCAGGAGCTAAACAGTAGCATTCTGCTAATTTGTGATGTGATTAGTCAAGAGCTAAACACTAGCATTTTCCTAATTTTTGTTCTGATTGGTCAGGAGCTAGAGACCACTGTTTCGCTAACTTGTAGCATTGGTCAGGAGCTAGACACTAGCGTTTTGCTAACTTGTAGTCTAATTGGTCAGGAGCTAAACAATAAGGTATTGCCAACTTGCATTCTGATAGGTCTGGAACTAAAGACTAGTGTTTTGCTAATTAGCATTTGTTTGGTCACAAGCTAAACACTAGCGTTTAGTTAACCTTTAATCTTATTGGTCAGGAACTGGACACTAGCGTTTAGCTAACTTGCGATCTGATTAGTGTGGAACTGAACACTATCATTTAGCTAACTTGCGATCTGATTGGTCTCGCTCTGAATGCGTGTAAAACATATTTTTTCAGATTCGACAGTAAAAGCAGTTTTCCGAACCTGGACATATATTTGCATTTCACCAAAATCACGATTCTCACTCCTCTGCTGTTCCACTGATACGAACTCATTCCGTTCTCCCGTCTTTCCTCACTTTTTCCTTTATTATATTCTGAAGCTTTGACTCGTTCCTCGGCTATTTCTTTTCTTTCCAATCAAGTGTTAATCTATACAGCATCCAAGACCATTACAGTCATTTAAAAATGCCATGGCGTGGTTTACTCAGTGCTACACCAGACCATTTACCAGCCCGATGAATCTCCCTGCTTTTCTCCGGCACTTAAACCTCGCTGTGACTTATTTAAAACAAGCGTTTATAATTCCCGTCTGAGATTCCTCTGGCATTTTTCTCTCCTGCTTTCTCGCTTTGCCCTTTTTTTTGTTTCCGAGCTACTAATTTGAATTACATATTGATTTTAGAGGTCAGGAAGACAAATGGTTGATAGTGGGAACGGTCTACAGAGGATGCCATATGAGAAACAGAAAGCAAATATGGGCCTACAGTAATAGTGGAAATGTCAAGTGGGCCATGTAATGCCTGCCTGTAGAATTTAACTCATTAATCCAAGCTTCCGATACTCTGATTTCGACTCGGAGAGATAACAAATAAAAATGTTCTTCAGAGGCTTCAAGCGTAAACACACGTTAAACCGGACTTCATTACTGCACGATGAGATGAGATGAGATGAGATGAGAGCGAGTTTATCAGCATGTTACAAGTTCAAATCCCAGGATTGAGATGATCGAACAGATCATATACAATCCAGTCAAGTGCAACATTTTGTGCACCCTCACTGGTTACAAGGAAACTGAAGATGACTGTTTTCTTATAACTGCATGTCCTTTTACTGTCTTATACTTTTTATCCATTTGTACACTATATTAGCAAAAGTTTTGAGACGTCTGCCGTTACCTGCACATTAATGTATCAATTTCAACTCTCACATTTGTGAGGTCAGGCACTGATGTTGTGATGACGAGAAGGTCTGTCTCACAGTCTCCACTCTAATTCATCCCAAAGGTGTTCTATGGGGTTGAGGTCAGGACTCTGTGCAGGACAGTCAAGTTCCTCCACACCAAACTCACTCATCCATGTCTTTATGGACCTTGCTTTGGTCAGTGGTGCGCACTGGTCACGTTGGAACAGGAAGGGGTCATCCCCAAACTGTTCCCAAAAAAATTGGGAGCATGAAATTGTCCAAAATGTCTTGGTATGAAGCTGAAGCATTAAGAGTTCCTTGGTTTTGTTTTGGTAAACGTGATTAGAAATGGAATTGTATAAAATGGCGGGAAATCGTCGGATCCTGGTGAGGGTCATGGTGGAGCCGGAGTCTTTCCTGGGAACAAGGAATAAACCCAGGATTGGACTACTGTCCGCAAAGTTCACACACACACACACACACACACACATATATACACACACAAACACCAAATCCATAGACCCTGGAGCTGTAAGTAAGCAGAAGTTGTACAATTTATTTAAATTAGTTGAACATTTTCAGCACTTAAAGCCCGTAGAGGATGCAGATTCGACATATCACGTATTAAAATGTAAAAATATGCACATTAAAGCGTATACTTTTTGAAAATCCGTAGATAGAGTGTATGTGTGTATGTATATTTGAATCTATGATTGCATCTTATGAAATAATAATAATCCTGAGCTCTTTTGAATTGCAGGAGTTGGAGCTTATGAGGCAGTGATATTGGATGAAATTCTTTTCTGAAGTCTTTGTTCTTCTGACAGAGAGAGTGAGTGTGCTGCTGGAGTGGGCACTGACCTGTGAAGAGCAGCGTGTGTGTGTGTGTATATATGTGTGTGTGAGACGCCTCTCCATGCCATCTCCATGCCGACACACTGACAATCGGGTCCATTTTCCAGCTCATTGCGGGCGCACGGTGCTAACGAGACCGAAGAGAGAGAGAGAAAATATACTAGCGCTCATTCTGTTCCAGCACACAGCAGCCTCGCCATCTTATTACACGAAGACGACTGAGTACGAGCTGTAATTTTTTTTAATGGAAAATGAAGAAAGTTCATAATTATAGTCTCTGAACATCAAAAAAAGCTTATTATATGAAAAATGAAAATGGTGGAGAAAATGACCTTATTTATTCTAAGATCATGATCAATCTGGCAACGCGTGTCCTGTGTAATTACACCAAGATGAGATCGATATTACAGTCATTAAATATTCCTATTTCTATTATTTAAAACTCACCTCTCAACCTTGACTCTCGGCCTGCTGCTGTTTTCAGAAAACAATAGGTGACGGCTCGATAGTCATTTTTACTCATTAATGAACAACGCATGGATTTTTTTTTCCATTTATTGCTACACTTTACGAAGCATCATGAGAAATGAGTTGCTTTCTTTGAAGTGACATTTTAGCAGCTATAAACTAAACGGTCCTTCCTTGACATCTCCTTACTTTATATTCAAAGCTTGTCACATGACCTTAAGATGTTGGAAGGAGCTTAAAGTTAAACCATCAACAACGATGATAAGTCCGTGTGAACTAGCTATTTCCATAGAAATATTAACATATACCTTTGATATATATTATTTTCCCTAGTCTCCATAGATAAGTTCATAGAAATCCTTCTGAAGCTTCATTATAAAAGTTTTTTTTTTTTCCCAAGTAAGCGGGCATCATCAGGACCCCCGAGGGACATGATGAGCCCCAGCGCTCAGAGCCGGCGCAACTCATTAAGGTTTGTGACATCCTGACACGCTTAAAAGCTCCACCCCCATCGCATATCGTCCACGACATCTCGACAAGAAGTTTCCATTCGCAAACAGGAAGCCTCACGGACGAACTCTGACCGAGTGGCTAATTCTGTCCGTTACAGTTTCTGTTTGATTCCAGTCCAATCTGCACCTGCGGGGACGCTGCATATCCACCTGGGGTTAATTTAGCCCCAATAAGTCGATGTATCAGCTTCCGAAATGTCAGCACAGCAGTCTAACTCAGTTAATTATCTCGGAAAAAAATCGATATCCCAGCTGCCCAACACCACACACACACACACACACACACACACACTGCCCTTAATATCCTCTGCGTCTAAATTTTTTTTTTTGTCTCAGACACTGACATCACAACACAGGATTTTATCCGTTTTGTGACATTTTTCATTTGCGTTATTAGGAAGCGAGGGATGGATCAATGCACTTCCTGGCTACGTGGAGTCACACTATTAAGATCTATATCTCACATAATAATCTACTGTATGCATTAACACAAATGAGAAAAACTCAACGGTGCAGGAAAGTGAAAAATGAGCCGCTGTGCTATCACACCCCACTGAGAGCCGGGGCTCATTTGCTCTAGAGCTTTATTATTTATTTATTTAATAAAACACTGCATTATATCCATAAATGTTGCTTAAAGAGAAAAACGATTGTCATCAACATCGGTCTGCATCGTAAGGTGGACGTAACCGCATCGTAAACCCGTCATAGCGGATGGTTCCACGTATGAATGATAAAGTCCATCGGATTCTTGAATCTGATTGGTCAGAATTATCTAGAACAACAGGTCTATATTACCAAAAGTTTTGGGACACCCCTCCAGATCATTGAGTTCAGGTGTTGTTTTTCAGGGGTTGGGCTCGGCCCCTTAGTTCCAGTGAAAGGAACTCTTAATGCTTCAGCTTCATACCAAGACATTTTGGACAATTTCATGCTCTTTGTGGGAACAGTTTGGGGATGACCCCTTCCTGTTCCAACATGACTGCACACCAGTGACCAAAGCAAGGTCCATAAAGACATGGATGAGTGAGTTTGGTGTGGAGGAACTTGACTGTCCTGCACAGAGTCCTGACCTCAACCCCATAGAACACCTTTAGGATGAATTAGAGCGGACACTGTGCGCCAGGCCTTCTCATCCAACATCACTGCCTGTCCTCACAAATGCGCTTCTAGAAAGGGAACAGTCAAAAATTCCCATAAACACACTCCTAAACCTTGTGGAAAGCCTTCCCAGAAGAGTTGATGTGATGTTGAGAGATGTGATGTTGCAGGAAAATAACCAGTTTGGTAACTTAATATCTAGTCTTTTATTAAAGTCTTATTTTCCTTTAAATCTTTTATTCCTTATTTATTTATTTACCACAGCAATTTAGACAACATTTCTTTTTTTTTTGTGTCCATTTTTATCCACTTCATGCTGCAGAACTCTTATTTTCACTGTTTTATTCCTTATTCAAAGCTATATAGATAATCCTCCTCGTAACCATGGCAACACCCCTAACATATCATTTACTTAACTTAATACTGAGTATTAATGATGCTACTTTTAGCGACATCTGTCTTAATCTGACGTTTAAGACATCATCCTGCTGCTTAAAGACATGGCTGAATTTAGTTTTTTTTTCCAGTGAGGAGAAACGTCAACGCTGTGACACGTGTCATCTCGGGAAACGTTTCGATCCCTGTGACTGATCGACACGTTCGAGTTTCCTTTTTTTTACACACACACAATGCAGTGTAGAATAAATAAAATGCATTTCCCCGTGTCAATGCACCGCACGGAGAGAGCGCGTCTAGAGCACAAAGCGCTACGTATGTCCATTATCTGTCTGCAGATTAGCTCTGCCTTATCCTTGAACACAGAATGGAAAGACTCCTCCTGGACAGCAGAGGTCTTAACACCAATCCGGCCTTCATTCACTTCTCCTGCCGCTTGCAAATCTCAATCACTGCAGCGATAAATTGACTGTGAGGATGGAGGACTGAGGCCTTTCGGACAGCACAGGGTGGAAAAAAAAACGAGGAGAGAAATGGGGTGAAAAGAGGCGGAGTTTCTTCTAGTCCATTTGCGTGCAGGCCTGGAGGTTCTGAGCTGGGTAAGGGGTGACAGCTCATTAAGCTCCATCGCCCTTTAGCGTCCACTCTATGAGCAGAGAGCAACTGGACGGTCCTGCTGCTGCAGTAGGGAAGCCATCTTTCACCAGAATCTTTACACAACTGGATAACGACTGGAACGTTAGCAACTGCGTACAGATTGAGAGCAGAGTGCTGTGGTGGAGCAGGTGCATGATTGCGACAGCGTGGCCTCGGTTCTCCGTCTCTCTCTGCTTTCTGATGTTCTGCAGTTAGAAATTGCTGCATCAGAAGCATTGTCTTACTCAGCAAATCTATAACAAATAATCCTGCTTTGATGTCTGAATCTAATGTAATACCAAAAAGAAGGTTCTTTCTAAATCTAAATCTAATCTAATACAAAAAATAAGGTTCTATCTAAATCTAATCTAATAAAAAAAGTTCTATCCAAATCTGAATCTAATCTGATACAAAAAAGTTCTATCTAAATCTGAATCTAATCTAATAGAAAAATAAGGTTCTGTCTAAATCTGAATCTAATCTTATACAAAAAAACTGTAGTGTTATAATTAATTTCCTTTTCTGAAAAGGTTCCAGATAGAACCAATTTGAGGAGCTAAGAACTCTTAATTAGCCTAACACATGGTGTTTCTCGGGGGATCTTTGGCGTTCAGGGTTCTGAGCCTCTCAAAAGGCTTTCCACTTAAATAACTTGACCAGATCTTCAAGGTTTTCTTCAGTGGATCATACTGAAGAACGCTTGAAGGTTCTACACAAAATCACACAACAGAGTAGATCCCTTTCAGCAACATAGACAGGTGAGTAAATAGAAGAACAAAACTAGCTTAAAATATCTCTTAGAACAAAGAGATTCCTCAAGGATTCTTTTCATAGTGAAAGGTTCTTATTTTCCCAAAAAGGTTCTTGAAAGACTCCTGAAAGCAACAACGAGGTTCTCTTTCAGGCAAGGTTCTAAACTCAAACTCCTATGTGATGCTAAGAACCCTTAACAATATAATGTCTTAGAAGAAAAGGTTCTTCATGGGTTCCTCAGAGTTTGAAACTGAAACTTTGCCTGAATGTTCTTCAGATCCAGGTAAAGGTTCCTGACAAACCTCAGGGGTTCTTCAGTTTGAAAAGGTTCTATGTACAGTCCTGCTTAAAGAGCTGTTTCCTTTTAGACAGGGTTCTAAGTAAAATCTTTTTGGTAGCTTGAACAGTGCACAGTATGTTAAAGGCCAGACAAGAGTTCTTAGCTTTCCTAAAAGGTTTCTGCCTTTCTACTTCAGATCCTTGAAGTTTCTTTAAAAGAATGACCTGGAGAATCTTCAGGGTGAGAACCCAACACCGCTGTTTATCACTGATGTCATCCTGACTGCTTTCCACCGTTAGAACATTGAAACATAGAAATTTTATCCATTTGTTTTTGAATGAAAAGGTGTGTGATGGTGGAGTCCGGCGCTCAGAACCGAGCGGGTGCAGGTGCGGTAATAACGAGATGCAATTATTTTTTGCGGAGAGACTCTCGTGTTCTGTTTGTGCCGCTCTGGATAAGTGTCACTCAGCAGCGTACTGTACACAAACAGCCCAAGGAAAGCGAATCGCATCAGCATAAAAATCAGAGCAGGCTCGGCACTCAGGCATCACCTCCAATCACAACCCCCCACCATTCCCGCCTCCTCCTCCTCCTCCTCCTCCTCCACCCAACACGTCGCCTGCTGTGGACTCGAACTCGTTCTTTCAACTGAATCAGCCTGCCGGCGTCGGCGGGTGGCGTGTGAACGCCCGGCGCTGTTCTGATTCACTCCGTCGCCAAAACAATTTTACAAGACGATGACCTCGATTTCCTCGACTGACAGCCGAACGTCACGGCGTCTCTCCCGGCGTTCCCGCGTGGATTCGCGGCCGGTGTAGGAACGCGGTGACGTTAACTTTTCCTCTCGCTTTTCGTAGAGTGTCGCATCCATTTAGAGTTTAATGAGTATAGACTTGTACTTAATTAGAAAAGAAGCCATTAACATAAGTCATTGCATCAGGCACATTAGCACTGATGACTTTATTGCCAGAAGAAGTTGAAGCAGCGTGTGGGAAACATCCACTGATATAAAGTTGGCAAACTTTGCAGATGAGATGGATCACAGACCCAGGGTTCCAACTGAGACACACAGGACCACGGACAGACAGAGGAGCATGATTCAGGAGAAAGAAGGGAAGAAAGAAGGACAGATGGAAGGAAGGAAAGACAGAAGGAAAGAAGGAATGAAGGAAGGAAACAACAATGAAAGGAAAGAAGGTAAGAACAAAGGAAGGAAAGAACTAAAGAATGAGAGGAAGGAAAGAAAGAATGAAAGAACAACGAAAGGAAGAAAGGAAAGAATAAAATAATGAAAGAGCAAAGGAAGGAATTAAGGAAAGAAGGAAGGAAAGAAGGAAAAAGGGAGGGAAGAAGGAAATAAAGAATGGAGGAAAGAAGAAGGGAAGAAGAAGGGAAGAAGGATCACCCCAGAGATCTTCTGGAGTTGTTTATGATGATTCTATATAAATAATGAAACACTGCGTGTTGTGCAGCGATGGGAAAATAATCAATGCTAATACAGCGTTAGAGGTGATTACAGATATGATAACATGACCAGCTAGAGATTGTTTGTTTGTTTGTTTTGTGGGAGGGGCTACGATGATGTTTGCAGCTGCTGTATCATAAGTAAGAAGCTGTTGGATAAAAAGTAATAAAAACAAGACTCCAGTGTGAGAGAACAATAAGGTCGCTTCATCACACGTTGATTTATTTTCCAGACTCCGCCCCCCACGGATTGTTTTATTCCTCGCTCTTAAGAAGATTTGGAGCTCTTTTGTTTTTTTGTTGTTTTTTTTTACATTCTTTACAGGAGCCCTGTTATTTTCTCCTAATGAAATCATTTCCAACTCAAAATTGCGAGAAAATCTCCAGGAATTATTTTCTAATTATCTCCTGACGAGAAATATTTACCTCCAGTACAGCGTCATGTGAGGTCTGGGCATCCGTGATAAGTGTAATACATATGCTGTGATGATTATTAGTGCTCGCCGTTCTGCAGAGGCGGAGGTGAAAATGTGCTCATTGCTCTGCTCTCGTCTCTCTGAGGCACCGAGGCAGATTGTAACCACTCACTCCTTCTCTCTCTCTCTCTCTCTCTCTCTTTTTTCTCTCTCTCTCACTCTCTCGCTCTCTCTCTCTCTCTCTCTCTCTCTCTCTCTCTGTCCGGTGTAACAGAAGCTTAATTAAGTCTGCCAGCTGCAAAAAAAAGTCAATTAACATATTGTGTCTGAATGAGTTATTAGATTTTGCCGGAGACTCTCAGGTGGGCACGTAGGTTGAGTAGAGTCACGCACGTTAGCGAGGCAGCTCGGGGGCGCCATTAAATTAAACAGCCTTTGATAATGTTCTCTCTCTCCCTCTCTCATTCTCTCTCTCTCTTTCTCTTTCGTTCTCACTTCCGTGGTCTTTGCCACCAAAAGTTGGACTACATAATGATTTCCAGATCCGCCACGTGATTGGCTGCTTGTTGTGCCATTTGATAAATCCCATCCCGGACGTGTTGGAGTGTCTCGTTTCCCTCCCAGATGATTCGCATGATTCATATGAGCTTTCACACATGATTCATTTTGATTGATTTGTTTTAACGTGATGCTTTAGAAAAATGATTCATTTGTTTTTACAAATGATTCAGTTCTTTTCATGTGAATAGTTTTATATGATTCATTTAATTCAATTCAGTTCATTTATTCTTTCTTGTTTATTTTCATTAATTGATTTTAACATGATGCTTTATAAAAATGATTCATTTGTTTTTTAACATACGATTCAGTTCTTTTTATGTAAATAGTGTCATATGATTCATTTTATTCAATTCAATTTATTTACTTTCACTAATTGGTTTTAACGTGACTCACATCATATCAAATCTACGTGATTTGTCTGTAAACGCGAACTCGGCTCTGCGTTTAGCGCTTAGCGTTTGGATCGTAGCTGTTAGCTTGCTAATGAAGTGGTGCTGAGATGGAGGATAGTGTGAAATGAACTCATCTCAGAGATAAGTGCTAGTTAGTCCTGCAGTTGATAATGTTGATAATGGCAAAAGGATAAAAAAAACTTGACTGCATTAAAACAATCCATTTCACACACTTGACGTGTCGGAGTGTCAGGCGGAGACGAGCGTCCATTCATGAGTTAATCATCCGGCTGAATTAATCATCCGCCCTGCACTCTGAACTACATTAGACATGAGAGATTGGATGTGAGCATAAGCAGTTCTAGCTTGAACACCATGCTGTACTGCTGTAATTAAAAACCTTTTGCTAACTTCAATCACACGCCATTTCAAAACTTACACACTGATGATTTTGTCGTTTGTGGATGTGGCCTGTTCAGCGAGAGCTGCCAGTAGCTACAGTTTAAATATATCATATATAGGTAGCTTCTAGTGAAAGAAAAAAAATTTATATGCTAATCAGATTAAAAATTAAACAGGCTATGGGTCTTTTTTATTACTAGCTTAATCTTCAGATCAGATTAGCTACGATCAGCTACTTGGATTAGTTCTGTTCTCATCTATGATCCTGAGTTTAATTTCTCTTCGTTAACGTCTCTGTACACAGTTAATTAGAGGTCATGTATGACAGAATAAGAAGAAACCAACCTTAAGTTTTTCTCTTGTTGTGTAAACAGTAAACTGAAAATAATTGCAAGAAGGAAATAACAGTGTGAGCAGGAAACCGAACAAATAGGTGTGTTACGAATGTCGCTGGCTGCTGAAGTTGCAGTTCTGGTTGATGATGAAAATTCAATTGGAAGTGGGCGGGATTGGAGAGAATCGGTTCGGAAGATTGCGGGATTAAAGAAAATGCAATCAGAACTGGCGGGATTGGAGAGAATTCAGTCAGAAGTGGGCGGGATTAAAGATAATTTAGTCGGAAGAGGGCGGGGTTGGAGAGAAAACAATCAGAAGTGGAGAGAATCGGAGAGAATTTAGTCAGAAGTGGGCAAAGTTGGAGTAAATTTATTTGCAAGTGGGCAGGATTGGAAAGAATTTATTCGGGAGTGGGCTGAGTTGGAGTGAATTTATTCATAAGTGGGCAGGGTTGGAGAAAATTTATTCATAAGTGGGAGAGCTTTGAGAGAATTCATTCAAAAATGGGCGGGATTGGTCAAAAATTCATACAAAAGTGGGCGGGATCAGAGAGAATTCATTTGGAAGTGGGTGAGATTGAAAACTTATTATTATTATTATTTTTTTTATTATTATTATTATTATTATTATTATTATTATTATTTTAAAACTACAAATGTCTGTTTAACGATTTTTTCTTTAGGAATATTTTATCTTTAATTACTTATGTAGGAATTATTTTTAGAATATTTATTTTTTAATTCTTTCTCTATTTTTCCAGATTTTCATATGCTGTTTTTTACTTGATTTTTTTTCCTTCTAAAGCTCTTTGTGCTGCATTTTTATATACAAACAATGCTCTAAAAATAAAGCTTATTATATATATATTTTTTTTTTTATTGAGCCACACCCAGCACTTTACTGAGATTGCTGCTGATTACACACACATCCGTCTTTTATGTGATGATGGTCAATATGCCGATCGCAGCCAATTGCTCAGTTGGGGATAAATAAAAAAATATAAATAAATAATTTAATTCAGTTCAGTTCCTGATTTCCCATCGGGCGTGTGTGTGTGTGTGTGTGTGTGATATCTGGTGCTCTTCCACATGGGGGCAGTGTTATGCAGGACCTCTCTCCCTCCCTCTGTGTGGAGGAGTCTGGGGTCCGGCAGCCATTTCTGACCAAACCGAGGTTAGAAATACTTAGAGTGAGTCAGGGAGAGAAAACACGAATCCTGTCATATGATATGAGCTTCATTAAACACGTGAGAATTACGGAGAATTTGCAGGGCAACAAACTTACAGACCTGTGTGAGAGTGACGCCACTGTGACATCAACATGCAAGAGAACTTGCTGCAAATAAGTGCAACATTTTGGCCAAGCAGGAGTGTTCAAAATGAATGAATTCCTGACTTAGTAGGGTGCCAAAACCTTTGCTAACACACCAATTAAATTTTCTGTTTGTTTGTATTAGTTTGCTGAGCTGTAGTACTTTCTGATCACGTCTTTTAACCTAAAAAAATATAAATAATAATAATAATAATAATAATAATAATAATAATAATAATAATAATAATAATTAAATATTATATTTTATTTTAAAATTTTATTTATTTATTTATTTATTCATTTATTTTTTCATTTATTTATTTATTTATTTATTTATTTATTTATTTATTTATTTATACATACTCCTTTTTAGTTATTATTATCACACCGGCTGTATTGATAGTGAATATTAAAAGATCAAATGCAAGAATCATTTGATAAAGCCATTACCGGAGACACTAATGATTTGATAAATGACGCCATAAAGAAGCAATTAAAAAGCAATAAACTATTTGATAAATAATACAAAGACAATTTCCCTAAAATGAGCCTAAAAAAAAAACACACAGTACAGTGTTGGATTTATCAATTGCTTCATTATTCTGTCTTCTCCCTAGTCGTTTAGTACTTTATTAATTTCCATCTCTGTGTGTCTGGAAGCTCCCCGCTGACTGACGTGTTGCTATTTTTCTTTCTTTCTTTTTGTTTTCTTTTTTCTTTTTTCCCCTGAGGGATTGAAGCGGAACTCAGCGAAGCGTCAGACGTGCGTCACGTAAAGCAGGGCTTTTAAAATGATTTAAAACTTTGTTTTTAGACGTGCGGCATGGAACGTCCACGACGATCGGCTCCATCACTGTCACCTTCCACACACACACACACACACACACACACACACACGGCATGTTCACCCTGAGATGTGTACAAGGTGCCAACAGACCCAGGTGTGTGTGTGTGAGTGTGTTAAGTGGCTGTGAGATGGACTTCATCTCCCACTGAGCTGATGAAGGACAACGGCAAGGCATCACACACACACACACACACTTATAAAGGTCTTCTCTGTAGCTCTGAGTATAATTGCTTCTTTTCACAAGGTCAGAGGTCACACACAGATACAGGAAATCTCTGGTTCTATGGCAACAGAACCAGAGACTTCCTGTATTTTTTTATTTTTTGTGTTTGTGTTCAATTTTTATTTAAAGCTCCAGTATAAAAGTTGATGAATTTTCTGTCAGGAGCAAAAGCTGCAGGTTCCGGTTTATTATTTATTATGCGCTCGGATACGTTATTGTTTCCATGGCAACAGCTTCTAAGTGTTTTCATGTTAGTGCGAGGGAAGAGGACTTCTCTCTAATAAATTTTGTATGTATACGTATCATAGATAGATTATTGATTGTTGACTATTTATTTTTTTATTGTACGTTCGAATTTGTTCCCATGGTAACGACACAAAGACATAATTACTCAGAATTTTTTTGTTTTGTTTTGTTTTTTTTCTTTTTTCCTCCTTACCAGAGCTTTTATTCTGATGGGAATATATGAAGCCAATCAGGTTCTGGGTTTTTTTGCAGACAGCAAGCCCTTTACTGATAGCTTCACGGATCAGACATGATTGGATTATTGATCTGATTAGACTGTAGGCATTCTCACTGTGGCTTATTTCAGAGCAGTGATCTTTCTTCTGCTTCTTCACGGTTCATCTTCAGTGAGGCTTAAGTGAGGTTTTTTTCTTCTCGCTTGTGTCTTTATTCCTGCTTTGAGCTTTACTTTTCCCTCTGTATTTATTTCAATCCCTTACTTAATCTTTATATAATACACTTTAATTAAAATAAATAGACTGTCTAATCAGCCGACGCACCTTAAAAAATTGATTTCCATCAGAAGTCAGGAAATCGGGCGAGGAATGACTCGTGTAAGGGAACACATATGTTTAAAAAGTGACCGGACAGAAATTAGAGAGATCATGAAATCTCAATCTTTCTGTAGTTTGTGCAAGCTTTTCGGTTTTTGGTAACCGTGTTGGTGTGGTACAAGAAACACAAACAGAAGACGGTTTGATAAAACTTGCCTATAGATGGATTTTATTTGAAAAAAAAGTCATAATTTCTCATTGATGAAAGATTTAAAACAAGCGATTAAATGGCACTAAAGATATAAACTGGATTTAAGCCAATGATCTTGCTTGCATTTGTACCTTATTTAGCTCCGTAGAGTTATTATTGCACCTAGTGGTCAAAATGGGAACTGCAACAGAGAGCCGACAGGGCAGCGTGAATCCTGAATCGTGAATTCACGATTCACGGAAGGAGCATCAAACAGGACAGAAGCTCTTGTACAACAACAAATAATTTAAATACACTTCTGTATAATTTCAAAGAGTGAGTGCAATGGACAGTGTGTGTGTATGATGGACAGAACCGTCTCTGTTATATGTGAAGAGAAGGATTATTATGGGGTGGATCATCACAGCGACCTCGTCTCTGAGGAAAAGAAACTCTTTTTCAAGGTCTGTTTTATTTTTTTTATTTTATTTTTGCTTAAATCTGGCAACCCCACGGTTACTGATCCAACAGTTTTCATTTCTGTCAAGGATCCAAAATAATCGATCGTTTCATTAGCGTTAAATTTGTACATACAGCACGACAATACCATATAATAATATTTAATAGCAAGTAAAGGAAATAAAATGATGAAAGCTACCTTAGTAACTGGGGGAAAAAATGATGTTTTACTTCATAATGCTAGACTTTGATGATTGGTTAGTGATATTTCTAAAGAATAAATTGTGCAAATTTAAAGACACGTTTGTTCGATGTCTCAGGTTCTTAAACATGGAGGTATTTTTGATATCTAAAATTCGCTCAAAATAAATAAGTCTTCAAAAATCAAATGTTCGTCATGTTTAATGAACATCTATAAAGTTTTCCTTGTGTAAAGGGAATATTGGCGCAGACTGTGAATGCTAGCAATCCACAAACATAAAAAAACCTCGTCTTGAAGCTAGCCACAGTCGGTTCATTCCGTATCCGTTCCTAAATTCCGAAAGTTTTCATCCGGAACTCATTAGCGAAGCATTGAATTCCTTCCTGGCCGTGATATACAGCACGCTAATTGTGTCATGAATAACAATCCCTGCCTCTCGGAGACACCTGGTTGAGGCGATATTCTCGTAAACGTGGACGTTGATGCAAAATTAATAAGTCATACATTACCAGGCTTCGCATTACATCAAAGCCGTACCACATGACACGAGCAGACGTTAATGGCGGCCTAATAATAGCACGGGCTAATGAGTCGAATAAAAAGAATCCCAGGGTGAAGAATCATTTATTCTTCATTTCACTCTGGGTGACACGGAACCTCTCCCGAGGTGAGAATATCTCCCTTTGTTATGGTTTAAACATTAAAAGTGTTAGATTTGTTTCATTTGGTTCCCACATGAAATCTAGATGATCTCCAGACCTTGTAGCTCCTGCACCTTTAACCTCGGGTTCCTCTGACATGAAACAGACGCTTGTTGGTGGCTAAAAGCTCGCCGCTTTCCCACCGATGATATCTTTCGTGATCAAAGGTCCGGCTAAAGCGCATTGGAGCCCCATTTTTACACAATGCTCTTCTTTTGTGCATACATGTAGTAATGTGTGTGTTTTTACTTTCATCTCTGAAGAACGAAGGTCTTTATGACGAAACCCAGACAATAAATATTTTACGCAGCTCCTCATGCTATGGCGTTTTTCTTATTCAAATAAGAGACAGGACAGGCCTGGATCTGAGACGTTGATATGTAATAAACCCACTTTCGACGGCTTTTATTCAGACTCGTCCCGCTACCTTTTCCCTATGCGGTACGCGGCGTGGAAGGTGACAGGAAGCAGACGTGTCCTCACATTCCTGAGGCTCCTGTGAGCAGGATGTAGGATGCCATGAGGAGACAGCAGGAAGCTCTGCTCGCTCTCCATCCACCCTAACAGGCCCAGCTGTTAGCTCTATATCTGTCACTGCCTACCTTTTGTGTTCTAAAAACTCCGCTCCGGCTCCCGTCGGCCGTGACCGCGTGCTCCCGGCTCTCCCGGGGGATGATGGGTAGTCGCCAGGCATCCAGCTTGACAATGTGTCACCGGGTTTAGTCGGCGTGAATCAGTGTCCGTCTGGGCGAGGGTTCGTTCGGCGTGACTCACCAAGGAGCTCAGAGACGTTCAGGAGAGGACATGGAGGGAGTTCAGTTGACGAGGTGCTTCAAAGACATGGCACATAGTTTGAAAGGTGACAAAGAACGGAAGCTACAATCCTGAGATTTAACAATTGTATTGTCTTGTTAAGTAAAAAAAAATGTTAAAGCAGGAATATTTTAGGTTCTCTAAATATATCAGAGCCACAGAAAGCATTCCGGAGCCTGGCTCAGCTTCCAAAACTTGACAGTTTAAAATTCTCCGGTGGTTCAGTCCCATAAGTTCGCTTTAGACCAGAACTCGACTGAACAGAACCTTTTTGTAAAGAGAGAAACATCCAAAACCGACAAGGAACTCTTATTATATTAGTACAGGGTGGATGCTGGGCCCGCTTTTGAAACTTTGTAATGCTGCGATTAGGAATAAAACACTCCATGGAGTGATGTTACCAGAAAATTCCACCACAGCAACTTTCTAACAATTACATCATTTGCTTTAGAGATCAAATATATCTGTTTATAGCTTAACGTAGCTAAAACAAGCTAGTTCCTGGAATCATGTAGCTATGATCATTGTTTAAAAGTCACCAAACTCTTTTTTCCCAATGAATCCAAAAAAACATAAGTTTTCACATAACATAACATGTAAATACCACTTGCACATACTTCTCTATACACACTCTGACATAGCCTTATTTATCGATGTACATATTTACATATTTATCTGCACTTGTTCATTTGCACAATTTCTACTATTTGCACTTCTGGTAGATGCTAAACAGCATTTCATTGCTATGTACCTGTACTTTGCAATGACAATAAAGTTCTATCTATCTATCTATCTATCTATCTATCTATCTATCTATCTATCTATCTATCTATCTATCTATCTATCTATCTATCTATCTAACACTACACAAACATCTCCTTCAGGAAATCTTCACCATGCCAGACCCTGTGAGTTTTAATTAAGTTTAATTTTAGCAACATTTACGCTAATGTTGTTAGTAACTTCAGTAAGTTCGTACAGCTACATGTAATCTCTAACATACAACTCCACCTTCTCAAATTAAGCCACGCCCACCTACCCGAGTCTGACATGACCCCAAACTTCATAAACCACTTCTTAAACACCCACAAGTCAACATTTAGTTTGTACATCACTAAACTGTTAGCTGGTTTATACTAATCTCATACTTATACTAATTTTTCTTAACTAAAAAATAATATATTTACACATTTCTCATGTTTTATTATTATTATTTTTTAAATCTAATATATTTACACATTTTTATGTTTTATAGTTGCACATTTTTTCATCTAATATATTTAAGAATTTTTTTAATTAACTGCTCCTAAGTGCTGACTGAAACTGGAGACTCCTTCCATACTGACCATAAACGCCACACAAGCATCTCCTTTCAGGAAATCACCAGGTCAGATGCTGCGACTGAGCTGACCAATAAGAATGGAGAATTCACCAGCTGCATTAGGAGTAATGACACATTTTATGACTTAATGAAATAAAAGAGGCATTTCCATGCAAAGCGGGAAGGGAAAAGTCCCTCGGAATATACTTCACCAAATGACTTCCACTCAGAAAGTGAAAACCAAAAAAATGAAGTAGCTAACTGCCTCGATGTAAAAGCCATCGTCTCACTGCGCAGTGACCTGGAATTAATGACCTCTTCTGCAAAAAAAAACATCGCCGTGGCGACCGGCGCTGAATCACGTCCGCATGTGTCTACCTCCACCGCCGCATCGTCCACACTGTTGAAAAGCCCCTCGTGACCTCCTGCAATTTACCGACACTTGAAACACCCACAACGTCTGAGCTCTGTCCAGAATGTCCTCATCCAGTTCCAGCTCGCCGCTGAAAAGCTATTAGTGACGTGTTTCTGAAGAAAACAGACCGCTGCTCTAGACATTTATGATGGCTCCCAAAAAGTCAGGTCCACTTGACTCCTTGAAAGTCCTTCAAGCTTGTACTTTCTTACTTTCTTTCTTTTTTTTTCCTTCTTCATTTTTTTTTAGAAAATATTTTCTGAAAGATTCAATGAAATCAAATGAGGCTTTTACAGAAGAAAATGAAGCTAACCACAAAGAATAAACATTAGCATCGACGTTTATCTCTGCATCAACTGATTGTAGCAGACTGCCCCATCTTCTTGGTTTTGAATTTAAGTTAATGTTTTTTTAATTACGTTTAATTTGAGCAACATTAAAGCTACATGTTACCGCTAACGTACAACCCCGCCTTCTCAAATTAAGCCACACCTCCCAACCCTACTGGTGGCTAGTATACAGTAATCCCCCGCTATATCGAAGTCCCGGTATATCGTGGATTTTTATTTGGAACATAACTACTTTTTCCCGGTATATCGCAGTATCCACAAACCTTATAGTGAATTGTTTTTATGTTGAAATAAGGTCATTTATTAATAAAAATATAATTATTAATTACAAAATATAAACATTAATTAAAATAAAGTAAAATGTTAATAATATATAAAATACCGTACAGCGTAGCGTCGTGTAGGAAAGCGCGGTGCGGGGATGCTGAAAATCTAAATACAGTACAGCTGGAGGATCGAGTCCGGCCAATCGGAATGCTCCATTCATTTAATCATGGAGTAGAATTCTCCAGCAGCCCAGTTTTTTTCGTGTCACTGTCCCGAGTGTTTGGTGTTGTTCTGTGTCCGCTGTATTTTTAAACTTTTTCTGTAAGTCCTATTATGTTGCCCAAACACTCTGCAAGGAACATACATACATACATACATACATACCTACATACATACATACATACATACATACATACATACATACATACATACATACCTACATACATACATACCTACATACATACAGTATTTGATATTTCTACAAATTTACCCCAAATTCATCTCGCTATATGCTTGCAAATGTTTTCTGTGTTTGGGAGTATGGGAGGCTCATTTACGGCTTAAACAATAAAAAAAAGCATTTGGGAGTGGTGTCCGTGTATTGCAGATTTTTGTTTATCGAGGGTGGGTTTGGAAAATAACTCCCGGGATAAATGATTACAGTATGAAATTAAAATATATATATATATATATATATTTACACATTTGTCTTTTTTTTTCAATCTAATATATTTACATTTTTTTTCTTTTATAGACACACATTTTTTCATCTAATATATTGAATCATTTTCCGTTTAATATATTCACAGATTTTTTTTCCCAACTCTAATACTTACGCCTATTTATTTTAGATTTTTCTTTATCTAATATATTTACGCATTTTATTTTTTTCATTTTTTATACTTATGCATTTTATCATCTATTATATTTAGGCATTATTAATAAAATGTATTTATGCATTCTCTTATATTTATGTAATAACTAAAATCTTGTTGTTTTACTGATCCACCATAAAAAGCGTGCTGCGAGGCGAGTAGTGAGACATGTTACAGGAAGGTTTTATTGTTTATTACGCAGATTTGTTGGGGTGTCACTCAGGAGCTTGTCACAAAGCCCTAAAGCCCTAAAGCGTCGCCGTGCCGATGGAGTTACGGTGTTTAAACGCTTCCCGTCTCCAGGGTTTCACGTGGATGTGTCTGTTCTCTGTTCTTGCTTATTCACCGTGACAAAACATCAGATAAGATCATAACACGCAGACTTCCTGCCATGAGCAGCGCACAGGAAGCAGCGGCCTTCACGCAGCACCATCTTTAAAATCTTCAACTTGGAGGGGGATTTTTCTGGTCCATAAAATCACAAAAAAGCACCTGATCATGAGTCATGAGTTGTTTCCCTGACAAATAAACAGAAACAGATTTACATATAATTTAAAGTCTTTTATGCTTTTATCAGCTTATGACATCTAAATAATATATATATATATATATCTAATTATTAATCTAAATAATACATCTAAATAATCAGGTAGGTAAATTAATTCATCAAAAATATTAAATATTATATTAAGTAGTTTCATAAATTATATATTCTGACAATAACATCTAATTTTTTTTATTTTTCATTATTATTATTATTATTATTATTATTATTATTATTATTATTTGTCTACAAAGTGCCCCAAGGTGCAATCAGAAATAAAAAAGAATTCATTTTAAAAAATCTATTTTAAAAAATCTATAAAAATAAATAAATAAATAAATAAAATAAACAATGAACTGTGGAAGAAAAGCATCAATATCCAGTAAACTTATCATGAATAAATCATTACTTTTATTTATTTATTTATTTATTTATTTTTCAAGTCAATTCATTTGCTCTTAACTTTGGAGCTCGTTATTAATAAGTCATTATTTTAGCGTTTTCAAACCATGAGTTATTTTAATAAATTTTTATAAAATAATAATAATAATTAAGTCACAAAAAAGAGCAATGAATAAATGTTTCCAACGGAAAATAACAATGAAAAGAAAAAAATAAAAGTTGCACAAAGAGAAAACATCGGTTTCCTATAGACTTTGAAACTTATTATTAAGTTATTATTTTTGCATAAACACCAGCCCACGAGGTGTTTTAATAAGTTTAGTCAAATAAATAATTAAATAAATAAATAAAGAGAATTCCCGTAACGCACAGTGGGAGTTTTGTGTAATTCAGTCTGCGATCCTCCTCATTCTCTCTCTCTCTCTCTCTCTCTCTCTCTTTCTCTCTCTCTGAGCGAAAGCTCACATACGAGCTGTGAGTTGGAGCTCGCATACTTCACATCTA